>NW_023270855.1:36927903-36960934 GCF_011800145.1 Mirounga leonina | reverse complement strand
CCTTCCTTCCTTCCTTCCTTCCTTCCTTCCTTCCTTCCTTCCTTCCTAGTATTTTGATAGTATTTTGACAAGGAATCTGGATATATTCTCCCAAACTCCTGTCCCTGCCACTTTTCTGCTCTCGGCACGTTGGCCCCTGTCCCTACCTCTGCTCTGAAATGATTCTTACACATTCATCCTCTAGTTCACTCATTCAGGTTTGGTCAGAAAAGTCAAAAAACTTTTAGGTATTCAAGTAGGCAAGGATTAATATAGGGACTTTAAAGCTCACCTGGTAGTTGGAAGAACCAGGGGCCTGAGGTTCAGGGAAACTGCTGTCCAAGTGCGTAGATTCAGGAAGTGCCATGGTCACAGGGAGCCACCACCCACGGCTTTAGCCTCTGTAGACTCAGTGGGTAGTTCTCAGGAGGGCATCTGGATGACACCAGCCAAAGATAAGTGTCATGTGCCGATGCTCACACACTTGGCCATAGCTTCAGTTGGAGAATATTGGCATCTCCTGTCTTTGCCTTGCTGGTCTATCCGGGATCTAATCCAAAGACCTGCTGGTAAAGGATTCTTTAACATGTAGTTTTCAGGCTTCTGGACCCTGCCATGGAAGGGGTAGCTTAGGTGATGCTGAGTGTCAACAGGTGCCGTCCCAACGCATATCCTTAATCAGCAGATTTTCCATCATTACATTGCTTGGTATTACTGTGAACTTTTGCAGCCCCTGCCACCCTCCTTTCCTCAAATGTTCCTCCTGAGCTCCAACTCCCTCTCTGATCATCCCTTGGTATCCTGGTGGTACTAGGTAGTGGTTAATAGCACCAAGCTAGTTACCAGGACTCTGTCCATCTCTTCATTCTCTGTCCTGTTGGCCTCCAAGTCTTGCAGATTTGCTTTCTGAAATAGCTTTAACATGCCTTTTCTATAATCTTTCTCTTTATTGCCTTGGATCACCCTCTGAAAAAATTTTTAAAATCTAGATAACTTCAATAATATTAAAACTCTCCAGCTTCCTTTTGTGCTCCCTCCCTCCATGCAGTCCCACCTCTGGGCATCCCCATATACTGAATTCCTTGTGGTTGCCTGAATGTGTCATGTTCTCTTTTGCCCTAGGGTCTTTGTACATACAATGTCCTCATCCTGGAAGGACCTTCCTGTTATCTGGGCTAGCTCTTATCCTTTAGGTCTCAACATATATGAGAAGCCTCCTTGTACCCCTTAAACCTAGTCTAGTTGATCCCTCAGTGGGCTTCTTCCTCTTGGAGCCTTTATCACATCGAATATGGTTGCCTATTTCTCTGTCTCCTTCCCTAGACTGTAATGTCCTCAAAGGAAGGAGATGCATCTTATAAATTTTATATTCCCAGCCAAACACAGTGGCTGGCACATAGTAAGGTGAATAATAGATCGTCTTTAATTTGTGCAACGGCTGTATTTTGAGCACTGGCCATGTGCTCAGTGTTGTTTTAAGAACAAAGCATGTCACCATTCTGTGGGAGGTGGGTGGTGATGGTAACTCTGAGGAGGGGTCATAGGACCTGCAGCATGAATGACAAGGAATAGGGGGCAAACATCCGAGGATCTGGGAGAACATCCTTGGCCAAGAGTACAGGAAAGGTACAGACAGAGATGGGTCTGTGATGGTTTGGGGCCAGAAGAATGGCTAGAAGTCTGGGGCCAGGGCAGGACAGGGCCTCTGAGGGTGCAAGGCCAAATCATGAAGAGCCTGTGAGTCATGGTCATGAGTGATGGGAAGTCATCAGAGGGTTTCAACAGAGGAGGGATGCCATCAGAATTATTCTTAAAAGGTCCTTCTGGCAGCCATGTAGAGGGTAGAGCTTGAAGCAGAAGCTGGGGTCCTATAAGGAGGCTGGGGTGTCTAGGGACAGATGGTTGTGGTTTTGACTAAGTTCTACGGGAAGATGATGACAGTGATGGTAAACATGAGGCATACTTTGGAGGGAAAGCCCATTGGACTCGCTGATGGGTTGAGATATTTGTGCAGTCAGTTCGCATTAAATTGAGCAGTTTCCCTGTGTCAATCTTCCCTTATTTCGGGTTTATCCCCTTCTAATTTATTCAACACTGCTCCCAGATTAGTATAAAGATGACTTAACGTGCAGAAGTGATCATGTTGCTCTTCTGCCCAGTCGGACCTCTTTAGTGCCCTACCCCTGTGGTGCAAGGGACACAGGATTCCTTTGCTTAGCTCATTGCCCATGCTCATCTGAACCCTACCTGCCTGCCTTTTGGCACCCTCCTCCCCTTTATCTGCCCCATTCCAGGCCACCTGCAGCTCTGACAGACACATGGGGCTCCTACCTTGGAGTCTTTGTTGTTCCCTCCCCGTCATCTCTCTTGGCCATGTGGCTGACTCACCTCACCCTTTAACCCAGGCTCATGGTCACATCATTTATGAAACCTTCCCCATGGTTTCCCACACCCTGGCAGGGTTATCTGCTCCCTGCTTTGAGTTTTCATTACACTTGACACTCTCTGCCCTTTGTTTTCCCCATGTGTAGAGTTGGGATACTATCTATGCTTTCTTTTATGGGGTGGTTGTAAGGAATAACTGGATTAATTGACTTGAGCACTTAGAGTAGCTCCACGCATGGGAACAGGGGGTGTGGAACCCAACAGCTGTTTGCTGTTGTCACCTGTGTGGTCCTCCTATTATAGCCCACACCACACTGTCTGATGACTTGCTTCTCCTCCCAACTAGATGACAAATATGCCAGTTGTCTTCATGGCCCAAGCCCTGGCATAATTCTTCTGATATGCTTCATCATCATCATCATTATTGCCCTTGGCATCATCATCGGCAATGATAAGAGCTAACATGAATGGACATTTACCGTGTGCCAGGACTTTTGCCCAGAGTGCTCTCATGAAGTTGCTGGAGCCAGGATTCAAAGTCAGGTTGTCTGACTTCAGATCCTGCTCTCTGGACCAAAATATGTTGCCTCCCGACCCCCAGCTGAAGTTGCCTGGTAAACACTTGGATGGATAGATAGCAGGAAAGAATAAAAAGAGAATTAAAATAGCATTTTCATGCATCAGATGTATGTAAAAATCCGTCTTGAGTAGTAAAGTATGAATGGACTTGGAAGTTGTTCTGTGTTTTTCCACTTTGAAGGAGAAAGAGAATTTTCCTCCTCTGGCCGTGGTTGGGGTCCAGGGGCTGGGAGCTGCCTGTCACACTGGCTGGCCTAGTCCATGTCTCAGGTGTCATCCATCAAAGGAGGTTGCTTTGGCAAACAGCTTAATTTCTGTGTTTGTGCCATTCTGAGGACATCAGTCAAACCTTTCAATAAAGGCCCTGGCTTCATTCCATTTTCAGCCTCACTGATCACGGATTTTGCTGCTGAAGCTGGAAAAGACTGGTGGATTCTGAAAACCAGTCCTTAAGGAGCAGGTGCATAGCCTTGTGTTTGTGAACACGAGGTTTGGAGTCCTTTCCTTGGCAGTAGAATTAACGTTCACATAACCTCCATGTAACTGTGAACTTGAGGAGTTGTTCCAAGTTCCCCCACGTGAGCTCCAACCGTGGGAGGCATAGACTCTGTGAGCTGTCCCTGTTACAATCAAGTCATGTTATGCCTGAACATCTTGTCTCTTCCCCTGCCCCGTCATAATAATTTCTTGTACTTGCACAGAATCCTTTAGGAAATGTTTTGTGTCTACATTCTCATCAAATTCACACCCTGAAGTAGAGAGCAAAGATGGTATTATTTTGGTGCCTTAGATAAGAAAACTGAGGCTCAGAGAAGGTAAGATTTTCTCAGATCAAGCAACCAGTGAGTAGGATGATCTGGATTCAAACCCTTGTCCTTGGGCTCTGAGACCTGTTCTCATTCTGCTGGACCAAAATCTTCCTGCAGGTCAGGACTAAGTCATTTATTGCTTGGTGTCCCACTCAGTTCTTGGTACCATTCTGATTACTTAATGGGTTATTATCAAATACTTACTAAACTAAGTTGAACAGATGTGAACTACAACTCGGAATAGAAACTCTGTAGGACAGATTTTCTTACTGGCCCCAACACCTTGTTAACTTGGCTGCACCTTATCTTATGGTAGAAGTTCCCGTCTTCCTTAGCTAGCTGGATGGTACCTTCAATGCTCTGCCATTGTGGGTTCCAGTCCACACCTCTCAGTAAGTCCTGGAAAAGATGTAATTAAGGGCTGGAGCAGAATTTTATTCACCACTGTCAGAGCCTTCAGTGATAGGTGATTTCCTTACTTAGTGGAAAACAAATGTCTATCCTCAAACCGACATAGTCCCATTCATCCTGGACTGTCCCCTCAGGAAGTTAATGACAGTTCCAGTTCCATTGCCCACAAGGGAAATAGTCCAGTTATCCCCCAGCTGAAGAGTCCTGAGGGGACTTTTCAAGGTTTATGGTTAAGTACACTTGTTTCTGGTAATCAATGAAGCCATTCCCAAGAAGGCAACATAAGCGGAAGGCCATGCCATAAACTGCTGGATCATTTGGGAAAATTACTCGTCTTCTCTTCCTAACTCCTCCCAGCTGCTGTGGCCCTTGGGCAGCCCCTGGAGCAAAGTTTGGCTGTTTCTATCTGCAGTAGCTTTGCACACGTTGCACTTGGGCAAATGCAGCCTTAGCTGTAGAATGAGGTGGCTTTGGTTTGGAAATTGGCCATTCATGTTGATAGCAGGCATTGATTTAATCAGCCTCAAACTGATAACAGATATCTCTTGTGGAAACAAAGATAGTTTGTTATGGATTGTGATCCTGTCTTCTGATGTAAGCTCTAGGCTTATTTTGTCTTGTAAAAGTCTGGTGTGGGTTTTTGTAATCTGAAGGAGCCGGGAAGAGGGGGGAGCCGAGGAAGGAAGAGAGCCCCAGGTACATGTTGAATGTGTTTGCTCTTTTGTTCCGTTACCTGCTTTCTCTGGAAACTTTATAGATTAGCTTTTATAATCCACTTTGAAATGTTTGCCCGTTTTGAAAGCAGAAGCAATCTTTGCAGCTTTCAGGCAGAAGGTCATTTTATACAAAATGTTCATTCGTGTGCAACAAAGCTTATTTCTTCTACAGAAACAAAGAAATAATGAAGTCTCCTTAAAAGCTGTTTTTCTCTAAAACGATCATCTTGATAGTTGCTGATTTATATGTGTCATTTCTATTGGAATTGAAAAGTGAAAACATTTATATCAATAAGGATTACTGAATATTAGGAAGCTCTTAGATATGACTCTGTGGATTTCAGCATTCCACGGTGGGACGGAAAAGAGTTCTTGTTTAATTGTGTCCATCTTTCCAGGTTATTGACTTTTGCCCTGGCTTATTGCCCACTGGTCTTTGGTTGCCGTGTCCTTCTGTGTAGGTCTCTGAGATCTGGTTGTTTCTAGAACATTTTCTTGCCTCCAGAAGTTCGTTTGTTCTCGTGGGCTGGAACACTGGCTCAGCACCTTTCCTTGTTCTGGAAGAGCCTCCTGTTCTCCTTTAGAGCACAGCTTTGATGTCACTTCCTTCTGGGAAGCTTCCTAGCCTACTGGCAGCATTCTTTGTCACTGCCCCTTTATGATGAAATCACTGTTTTCCTTGTGTGTGGCCCTCACCCTTCTGTAAAGCACATCATGTTGGTTCATGGCTCCCTTGGTGGTACAAGCCCCACACTTTGGGAAATAGTGATCGGACTATTCCAGCTACAAAAGCAGCAAAGATGAATCTATGCTGTTACAGGGTAGTAAAAACTCCATCTTGAGAACAA
The DNA here is from genome assembly GCF_011800145.1 of Mirounga leonina. Lineage (NCBI taxonomy): Eukaryota > Metazoa > Chordata > Mammalia > Carnivora > Phocidae > Mirounga > Mirounga leonina. Next base: position 36,955,207 of record NW_023270855.1, on the reverse strand, counting down.
AAGAGAAGGGATTTCCATGCAGAAGGAAGGAAAATGTAAATTTGAACATCATCCTCTTCTCCCCCTCCCCCAACTTAATGGTTCTTAAACTGTTGGTTTCTGACCCTTTATACAAGAAAGGAGTGTCTGAAATTAGCCCTGGGAACAAATCAATCTCATTTTGTCCAGATTCCCAGAGACATCTTTTCATATGCTGACAGCATTTTGAATGAGGATAGAGATTTTTCATTTTATTTCTAGGATCAATTGAGTTTGAAATCTGTGATGCGGAGAGGACCAAGGTCCCCTCTGTCCTCACTGCTGTAGACGGTCAACATGTTGAGTTCAAGCCCTGCCACATAATATGGTGCTAGGGTAGCATTAACCCCAGGCACACACTGATGCGCAGAAGGTGTAACTCTTCCTCCATCGAACTGCAGCCCTTAAAGCAAAAGCTGCTCAATCTAGTGTAAGGAAAAGGTGAACCATGCCACACTAGGTATGGTTGTAACCGCAGTTACCATTCTTGATCGATCTATTTGGTTGTTCTTCTACACTGAGTTTAGTGCTTGTTGGATTTGAAGGAAGACTCACGTGATCTCTAACTCTGATATTCTTGACAATTCAATCATTAGCTCCAAGTGAACCATTGGTGCAACCCAAAGCCATGTTAATGGTTATAGATTTTCCTTAGAATTGGCTCAGTTGAGCTTAACCCTTTTTTTTTTTTTAAAGATTTTTTATTTATTTAAGAGAGAGAGAGTGAGAGAGAGCATGAGAGGAGAGAGAGTCAGAGGGAGAAGCAGACTCCCCGCTGAGCAGGGAGCCCGATGCGGGACTCGATCCTGGACTCCGGGATCATGACCTGAGCCAAAGGCAGTAGCTTAACCAACTGAGCCACCCAGGCGCCCTGAGCTTAACCCTTTTTTTGAGAAAGAATTATGTATTCATTCCAGAAAAAAAAATGGCAATAAAAATGCTGGTCTGATTATTAAATGTGTTGTTGCAAAACGTTGAATGAAAACCACAAAATGTATTAAGTGCTTTGAAATCTTTGTTAAATTCCAATATCCCATTATAACAGCATTTACAAGCCAAAGCTTTTTAGTTTTAACATGAGAAATAAAAATAACGTTTTCTTTGCTACTCCATATGGTTTTTATATTTCTGTTTTGCTTTAAGGATTTTCGTCTGTAATTGCTCCCTCCCCCGCCTTTCCCCTTTCTTATTAAAAAACTTTTTTTTCATTGGTACATAATTTGTTCATTCTGATAGAATCAGTAGGAGTCTAGTAGTAGGTTACTTTATTGTATATCACATTTTCTGTTACCCTTCCCCTTCCCCCCCCGTTCTTTCTTCCTTTTCTCCCGTTAAGCCAAGATAATCAGGAATAAAAAAAAATAATAATATAAAATAAAATACAAGTAGAACAAACAAAATCGTTTTCTTTTTCTGATCCAATTTATATTGTGACTTGGTGTCCTATTTTCCCTCCTCCTGAACCATGACGGAAAGCTTGACCTCTGTGATGTCTTTAGCTGTAGTCTTGATTTAAGTGTTTTGGGGGAGGAGACAGGAGACTGCATCCTGTAGCATCGCACTGATTATACGTGGGGTCATTGTAACAAAAATAAGATGTGATTTTAAATGAAATGCTTTAATATCCCACTATTCCCCTTGGCAGTTTTGCCGTCACGATGGCTATAAATAGTGTCCATGGTCCATGGCTTCTAGCATTTCTTATTTATAAAGATAGCTTTTGTTTGTATTTGTTTCACTAAAAGGGAAGAGTTATTTAGAAATAAGAGTTATTTAGAAATATAAAAAGTCGCTGAAACATGAATTGCAACTTTCCAGCTCATAGATGCTTTGTTCCAAGGCCAGGATGTATATTCCAGTACACTGTTATCATTTTTGTTGAGTGACGGATTGCTTTGGCATCAGAGTGGGGAGGATCTGTGGACGGCACTGCTGTTTCCTTGCCTCAGAGCTCAGTTTTGAATGCTAGTCTTCAAAGCCATTTTTATTTCCAGTGTTCAGTTTTAATTAAAAACCACATTCACAATTCTATAATCCCATCTGCAGATCCAAAAGGGGAATTCATACAAGAGAAAATTAACTTATTATTATGAAAAGCACACTGCCTTTCCAATAGGTATAATAGAGTAACAGTTTCCCTCGGGCTCAGTGGTTCCTTATATAATAACTAAAATATTAGCAAATTTTAATTGATTTTCCTTACCTGCAAGTGGTAATCAAACTTATTTTTAAAACATACTTAATTTGATTTAGATGATAAGGGTATTTGCTCAGGAAAGAGACATGAGAGGCTGCTCTTTTCTACAGGCAAGTGTCAGAGATGGAAGTTGAGTGGTCTTGACTTTTAAATGGTGATTCAATTTATTTTTGTTTTATTAACAGTAGGAACTTCTGTCTTCAGGACTCTGTTTTAGGTAAATTTATGGCACACGATATCCTTCTTAAGTAACATTTCTTTTAACTCGTGTATCTTTATAAGAGTATTTCAGACGAAATATCAACTATCCTTTGTTCTTTACAAAAGGTGCACAGTTCTTGTGCTGTTTGTCATTACCATTGTGCACAAGAGATGTGCTTGTTCTCGGGGATTTCCCCCTGAATTTTCCCGTAAGATGTAGGCCTATCTTCCAGTAGCACCAGAGGGCAGATTGGGATAGCCCCGAGGTCCACTGCATCAAGTGTGAATCCTTTCAAAGAGCCCTGTTCCTACTTGCTTTACATGACATAACTATTACGTGTCACTGCCTGTGGACCATATTTTTTTGAATCTTATTTCTTAAGGCTTTGTAGTGAGCTTGATGGGAAAATATCTTCATGGAAACAAGAAATATATGAATTAAATTAAGTTAAAAAAAAGCATGTGGCAAATTTAACTTGAGAATGAACATAAAAGCTGGCTAGCTGGCTAGCAGGGTACTCACTGCTCCACACAGAGAACAGGGCCCTGGCTGATCTTAGTAGTTAGTACAAAGGTATTGAATTGTTTCCAATATATTACCTTCTTGTGCCCCATTGTTACAGGATTTGTGTCCCCTTGGTGCCCGGGTTCTTGGTCACACCGCTTTGAAGAATGAAGAGGTAGACCAGACAAAGAGTGGTGGGCAGCAAAGTGAAGTTTATTGAGCAAGACTACAAAGCTCCCAGAGAGGGAGGGGGACCTGAGTAGGTTGCCCTCAGCATTTCTAAGTTTAGGGTTTTTTATGAACTCTTTTGCGGAACTTTCTTAAGCAATCAAGGTGTGCTGAGTTCAGTCAATCAGGGCTTTGGTCACATATCTGTCTACCTATTAGGTTAAAGTCCACATGCTGATGGTCTTTTTTTGCTGACATCTCGGGGCTTAGGTCTCAACTGCCTTTTGCCTGTGATATTGACAAATGCTTTTGTAGTTCATTTTCTTATTGTAGGACGTTTTGCAGAAGTCATTTCTGCAAAGGCTGCAAAGCAGAATGTCTGTGCAGTCCTGTCTAAGCTGCAAAACAAGATGTCAGTGCTGTTTTATTTTAGCTGTCCTGACTCCATATTTTCTTGTTGGGGACCCTGGCCCTGACTACCTAACTGTCCAACTAACTCCTAACACCATGACATGTATTACAGTAGTTGAAATACATTTCATGTTATGTTACATATGAATGTCATATGGTATGTATGATATGCATATACAAATATTCGCACAAAGGCAAATGTATTTTTCTAGATACATGAAATACATTTCGTGCTGTGTTATTTCATGATAATTTCAGCTACCTATTATTTCCATCTTGTTCTCTTATTTGTTGGTGTTATACTGCTTTATTGTTTTCCTCATTTCCAGTTGTTCACTTCTTTCAATATTATCTTTGTCATCATGAAGTTTTATTTTGTTCTTATCTTTTGATCATTTGTACATGTCATCCACATTTCTTCTCTGGGTTCTCAGAGTACTTAGACACGATGAAACAACTTCTGTGTGTTTAGGTAAATACATAATCAAAATGCATGACTTTTTTTGATAATGTAAGTGTCCAGACGTGTATAATATTTATAACCAATTTATAAACCTCGGTATGTAACTGATTTCATGATACATACATAAAAATTCTAAATCTGTTACAAAGATTAAGAGAATAAGCTCTGACAAATACATAGATTCCTTGTATCACTGTCTGTCACTCATCTGTCAAAGTCCACCTGGATGCATTTGCTGATTGGGTCATGTGATCCCAGGAGGCTGACGAACTTAATTGTTTAGGATGATTCTAGGAAGACCGTGACCCAATGAAAGCTTGGGGCCAACGGATCCAATCTACATAGAGTGTCTCTCCTTGTTTTTCTTTTTCTCTGTTTCTCATCCTCTCCATTTTATGCTTCTAGAAAGCATTTAATGTCTTATAATGAAAATACTTATGTACACAGATTCTAAAAAGACAAAGTTGAAAAACCTTGGAGGGCTGGTGGATATCATTAATCAAGGCTGCAGGGATGAGTTCAGCTCTAGGATAAGTGCTGTTTTTTTGCCACTGGTTCTCAAACTTTAGTGGCTTCCGAATTCCCTGGAGGGCTTGTTAAAGCAGATTGCTGGGCCCACCCCCAGGGCTTCTGAATCTGTAAAATGGGATGGGGCATGAGAACATGCATTTTTGACATGTTCACAGGTGAAACTGATGCTGCTGGAGGGGGACATCCCTTGAAGAAGCACTACTCTAGCGTCACTGTTTCAGGGTTTTCAGATGAAAAAACAGGCCCGAGAGGGGCAGAGGCTTGCCTGAGATGTAGTGGGTTGCATCTAGGCTAGAATTAGAACTGGGTCTTCTGGCTCTGACCCTATAGTGTTCTCCTGGGGGCTGTTCTTTGATTGACCAGAGAAGGGGAAATCTCTTCCTGACCATTCGAAGGAAGTGTGGGAAGCCAGATTTGCCACCCTCCTGGAGTCCTGTCTATGGGTCTCTGGCTGGCCTATCTCTTTTTTTGTATGTTCTATGGAGAGAGACGGCTTAGTGGTCTATATTGGTGCCTAATGTTACCCACGTATATACCAACATCTTCATTTCCATATCCAATTTAATAATTATTCATGGAACATTTGTCTGTTGATTCATAATCATTTAGAAATTAATACCCATGTCATCATGTTTCAAACGTGGCCTATGAAACTCAGGTCTGTATTATGTCAATTAAAAACAAGTTAAAGACGGCCTGGGCTACAAGAGTAACCAGGAGAAAAATAGAAATGGCTGAATTTTTACCTGGATCTGAAGGTTTTGCTTTTAGTTTGATGAAATTTCAGTGAACTGTTATCTCACTAAATGAGTTTTGTGCAGTATTCTCTAGCCTATGTTTTCATCTTAATATTGGCAAATTCAAAATAAAGTAAAAATGATTTCGATAGGTGACTAATTGCCTTTAAATGGAATTTTATGAAACTGCTTTCATAAGACTATGGATTGGTTGAATTTAGTTGGCTAAGAAGAGTAACAAGAGTTGTGTATTTATGGGTCCTGCTTATTGATTTAATTTCAGTGATTTTCTTATTGGGATGCAGATTGTCAAAATGGCATTGAGGTACCATAAATTCAAATAACTGTCACCTGATAATTACATACTAGAACTGGATGCGGAAAGAATTGCTTTGAATGATTGAGGGAGTTAAAATAAATAGCATTTCTCAAACCAAAGGGGAAGAAAGTTAGCCCACTTAGTGTTGGGCCCAATTTAATAAATCTTGACCCAAGAGCCTTCTATACCTAAGGGATACACTCGTCTAGGTTGGTTTTGGCATCCACATTGGGCCTCAAGGGCCAGTGTCTTTGAATTGTTACAAATTGCTATGAAAATGGATGCAGAACTTGTGTGCATATATACACACATAACAGTAACTATTTGCTAGAAAAACTGTGATGGAATGATGGAGGCCAAAACCAGAGTTGGACACTGATGTTGTTCTTTTCAGTTTCATGGGAGCAAAGCCTCCAGGTCACAATGCACATGCCATGATGTAATCTGTCATCTTGGGGCCAGGGAGAAACACCAGTCTTTTCGCCTTGTTGGAACGGGGTCTGGGCCACATTTTGGATCCTTCATGTTGCCTTCTCTCTTTTCAGCGTCTTGTGGAGGCTGCAGAAGAAGCACATCTGAAACATGAATTTGATGCAGACCTGCAGGTAATCGATTCTAGTCGGAGTTAAGTTTTTCGTGTGTTGGCTGCCAAACGAGAAACACTAAGTGTGCCAGAGACACCTGCTTTCAGGGGATGGGACAGGAGGGCTCTCAGGAGGATGGTACAGAGTTGGAATAAATGTGCCTATTTCTTGACGGGGCAGGGTGGCGATCCCCAACCATTTTCTACCACAGCAGTTATAGTGAGCCATGACACACACTCACGCACATGCACAGAACAGATTTTGATGAACTCCTCCCCAGTTCTGGAGGATGTAACCTCAGTCAACTAACAATGATCACCAGAACTCCTAATGGCATATTGATAAGATAGACAACAGAATATGTGTAAATACCACTTACCTGGCTGGATTTTAGATGACTGAAAGCAAACTTGTGATGGATGTAGTCTTGCATTGACTGTTAATTGTATCTAAAAATTAAATCACTCACTGACATGGGATTTGAACATCTACTTAATAAACTTCTTGCTGTATATCTTATATCCAACTATGGAATACCTGTGTTTGGCCGAGAAGGATTTTGATGTTGCCATGTATATAGAAAACATATTAAAAGGTAACAAGTGAATTGAATGATACCTGGAGGTTCCTTTGGGTCCCTCTTCCTCTCGAAGGAAATTTTATCTGTATTGTCATTTGGAGTTCTGTGGTGTTTCCTCACTGCTAGGTAAACAGAAGGCCTGAATCTTAATCCTTAAGTCTGTGCTTTGCTAGAATGTATCTCTTCTAGTGGCATGTGGTCACAATTAGGAAGTAGTGTTTATTTTGCTGTGTTTCATTTATTGGAAACAATAAAGGCAGACATGGATATGCAAGCACAAAAAAGGTGGTGATATGAAAATAGGCTTTGGTGTCTTCGTTCCATGGATGAACTTCTTCTCATCCCTCCCCATCTATATTTTTTTCCTTGTGGGTAAAAGAACGCACACTCAAATGGGGTAATTGAAGAAAGTTTAATAAAAGGAGTATTTACAAAGGTATGGTTAGAGAAACCAACAAGTGATGGTGTTACCCCCAGGGCAAGCCACACTTCTGGCCTGAGAAGCGAGAGGAACGAGTGGTTTCTAGAACCCAGGCAGAGTAGCTATATGGAAAGGGTATTTGATAGAGATGTGCAGCCAATCATGGTGAGCTAGAAGGATGGAATTTAGGGGGATAACATCCTGATAACAGTGTCTAGCCTTCTGATATCTTGCTGGGACCCACCATTGGCTGAAGCCAATTACTGGTGTGGTTGATGTAGTTCAGTCTTCTGAAATTGAGCTAGGTGCAAAAGGATGAATAATGGGTCTGGAGAGGAAAGAGAAACTGTCAAACCCACCATTTGGTGGTCATTTTCAGAAATGACACCAACATATGAAGCAAATAGAGCCAGGACTGTAGCCAAGCACAAGAGGTTCCGGGGGCAGGAGAAGTGCCGGGGACTATTGGTAACATCAGGAGTGGGGGGGAAGCCAGCCCAGCTCTTTGAGCAAAGCTGCAAGAGAAGAAGCAGAGGAGTTAGCTGAAGATAGCAAGAAGCACATTGCTTCCTCCACCCACACCTACATGGTGGCTGTAGGAAGGTCCGGGGCTGTTTACTGGTCACATTTATCTTCAGTGTGCCTCCTCTTCAGAGGGTTTGGAATTCCTAGAGTGGGCCAGAGGGATTGAATGGAAGCATCAGGAAGCAACTTTGTAACTGTGAGGGTTGTAGGGACCTCTTGAATGTGTTGCCAAGAGAAACCATCTCCTTCTCCTGAGGAATATTCTGGTTGTAAATTACCAAAACTCAACTCAACTCAAATGAGATTATAATGCTGAATAAAATAAGAATCCATGGGTCCACTCTAATAAGATACAAATAAATAGACACAGATGATAGATAAATACATACATAGATAAGAAGGGAAAGTTCAGGTGGCTCAGTTGGTTACGTGTCCGACTCTTGATCTCAGCTCAGGTCTTGATCTCAGAGTTGTGAGTTCAAGCCCCACATTGGGCTCCAAGCTGGGCATGGAGCCTACTTAAAAAAAAAAAAATGACAAAGAAAAGGGAAAGCTCTTATAGTAGGATGCCAACTAATAAATATAGGAGAGATGGTGGAGACAGAAGGTTATAGTAATAATTCAGGCAAGACTCTTCAATGGATACTAAAACTAGTAGGAAAGAGTTTGATGAAGAACAGGACATTGATAGTTTCAAAGTATCTGCCCACAAATTTCTTATTAATTACAAAGGGGAATATAGCAACTTTACCATGGGAAAACCTGGCAGATACCACCTTAAACAGGTAATCAAAGCTAGTATCACCGGTGATGAGACAAAGTGATGTCAAGTGCCTCCAGATGTGTGTTGGGCTTTAGGACAGCATCCCTATGTAGAATTCTTGCCCAGAATGTGTAACCTGAATCTAATCGTAATAAAACATCAGACAAATCTGGATTGAGGAATATTCTACACAAGTAACTGGCTGGACTCCTCTTCAAACCTTCCAAGGTCAAGAAAGACAAAGAAACATTGAGGACCTGCTCTAGACTAAAGGACACAAAAGATCCATGATGATGAAATGCAATGGATCCAGAACCAGAAGCAAAGATTTGAAAATGGACTCTGCATTAGATAATAATGATGTATCAATGTTGAATTTCCTGGTTTCCTTGTATTGTACTTATGGAAGAGAATGTCTTTGTTCTTGGATTTTTCTGTACCAAACATTTGCATCCACTGGTCCAACAGGAAGAAATCAGTGTATAGGAGAGTGAAAAAGATGATTGGAAAATCTGGTGGTGGTTATAGCTTATATAGTCAATTTTATTCTGAGATCAGTTGTCTATAAAACATGAGTGGGCAAGGGAGGGAATGATTTAATGACTTGAGGGGATTATTTATCCTTCAGCAGAGGACAAATGTGCTGTGGTTTAGTTCAACTAACCTAGAGCCACTCCTTTTTTGTCCCTCGGAAGCTAGTGCTACGTTCAAGAATGCTCTGATTTCCTATTATTGAAGCTTTACAGTGGAATTCTGGTGTAGCACAGCTGATTCCCTTGTCAGATGTGGTGCTGTAGACATAAATGCACCATTAGCATCTCCCTCCAAAAGAGAGAGAGACAGAGAGAGACTGAGAAAATGAGTCTTTGGATTGTTACAGTTTTTGTTCTCTTAGGAACAAAGAAGGGGAGCCCAGTTTTTCTTCCTCCAGTGATCTCTTTTATATAAATGCAAGAGAAATATCAGGGGCTGTAGTTGTGGTCTGAACTAGAGTAGAGGTTGAAATAATCTGTCAGTATTACAGAGTGTCATTTATTACCTGGACCTCAGACCTTGGTGAAATCTTCTCTGGGTCAGAGTAAACCGTGTGTGCTTTTGTGAGAACCTGTAAAAGAGAAGCCTTCGAGAAAATAGATGTGCATGGAAGAATGCGTGTCTCCTTCGATGAAGGTTTTGAAGCTGCGAAGCTTCAATGCTATTAAGTGCAAGTCTTAACAGCTTGGATGTCAGCCCCATTGCTATCACTGGGATAGCAGGTCTGCGCATGGGCTCTGGGTTTATTGCTACAACAGTCCATTAGAGCTGATCAATTGTTAATCTGGGTTCCACTGACCTCTTGGCAACCCCTGCCGGTGGATTGTTTTTATCAAAAAAATTTCAGACTACCATCTGCTCACAGTGAAATAATGCTGAGGACGTCCCGTGCTATTAGTTCAGAGGGAGCTGGGAGTCTGTTTTCCTACAGAAAAAAATAAAACAAAAAAACCAAAAACAGTGCTTTTGTAAAATTTCCTAAACTCTGTAGCTTCAAGTTTTAGACCCCTGCCCCAGAATAGAAAAGAAACGGCGGATGAGCCTCTTCTTTCCTTTTAGATTGGAGTTTTTGCATCAGTGCTTTGAAAGTGAAGAATTTGCTTCTCATTGGTAGAATCATCAAGAGTTATCAGAAGAAAGTCATGCCTCCTTTATTGTCAGGATTTTATTTCTCATTTAAATTTTGTCTTACATTCTCTTTAGAGGTTGATGTTTTTCTCATGGGCTTATGGCCTTGACGTCAGCAGTCCCTTTGTAAGGTCCTCTAACACGGTATTAGCTTATTCTTAACAAAAACTCTGTTGGGGCAACAGGCAAAATCCAGCCTTGGAAAGGTGTGTGAACATGTGTGCATGTGTGAACAACCCACAATGCAGCATCTTCCATGGAAACCAGAACTGCCTGGTCATCTTTATTGACTGGAAAACTCTATTGTTGACACAGGGGTCAGCTCAGCCCTCTCTCTGGCTTGTCCCTCTCCATAGGTGGCCTGTGGGTTCTAGATGGGTCTTCTCTTGGTTTGTTCTTTACTTTCTGATATCTCTCCATTTGGGCAATTTATAGTTACAATTGAAATGAACAGAGGCCTTGTTAAAATGGCATCTTTGCTTTTTTATTTTGTGCTTTGAATTAATACAGGTTTTTTTTTTTTATGTAAAGCTCATACGAGATTGGTAATTATAATGAAAACAGTTGAAAAAAAACCCTGTGTCTTAATTATAACATGTGATTATTTTAGGGTTGCACCCTCATTCAACCCATCGTGAGGTGAGGATGGAATGGTAGGAGCAGACCTTAGCCCCGATTATCCTATTCATTGATGAATCTCCAGAAAACTAAGTCTACACATGTAGCATAACTTAGAGAGAATGCTTTCCCCCCTCTTACTTACTCTTTCTTTTTGGGTTTTTCCATTGGCAGCGAAGAAGATGAAAAAAAAGTCCTTTTGACAGTTTACTAAAAACCTGCTTATCTTTGAACCGCAAACATATTTTCTTTGAAAGCTGTCTCCAATAAGTGCCAATTGCACAGAACTGGTGCACAGCAGAAAAAAAAAATGTGGTTTTGAATTGTGTATCCTGCAGAAGCCTTTTCCATTGCAAAGTTTTCTATAATAATTTTTCTTTGTTATTTTTTAAGTACTAGGAAAATAAAAAGCCTGGTGACACGCAGAAGGATAACAAAAGTGTGAGTGGGAAGGCACGGGGGAATGGAGTGTCTCGAACGTCCCCTCTGGGTCATCCCCAAGCCACAGACACCTCCCTTGCAAATGCAGTGGCCTCATTGCAATGTTGGGGTGAGGGGTTTGGAGTGGGAAGGATGCAGAGACCGTGATGGGAAATCTCCAAGTGGGACAGCCTGGTGATACACCATCCTCTTGGGAGCAGCTTCCCACCGCTGCCTCCTGGCCAGACCTGTTAGAGTGGGAAGGTCCTTGCTGAGGGAGACCCAGGGAAAGGGAGGGGGTGGCTCAGGAGCTCCCGGGTCCTGCACTGTAGGATGCCTCTATCACCATTCATGGGCAGAAGAAAGCCTTTCCCGGGAAGGATTAGAAAGGGCAGTGGAACAACAAGCCCCAGATCAGGGCTGTCCTTTTCCCTGACAGCTTTTCCCTGCAGGCCGGTGACGCTTTGCCCTGGGGAAACCCGCACGTTGTAGGCGTGAGCAAAGGATGGGTTTAATAGAGGTTCTTTCTGAGCAGAGGAAATCACGATCCTCACGGGCTTTTTCATATAATCCTGTCAAGCCCCAATCCATCCTTGTCCTCTTTGCCTGAATGAGGTGTTGAGCTCCTTGCAGAGGGAGGTGGTGGGGCACGGAAGACCCCATCCCCAGAATTAGAAATGGTGCTTTTCATAGAGGTAGCAAATCAACTTTTTGTGCATAAATGAGAAACATAGGGGTCACATCTACGGGAAAATAAATGAAAAGAGAAGGAAATTTTCACTCTATTAAAATAAGTCCTCCCCCCCTTTCTAATCTAATTTATGAGAACATGCCTATTTTTTTTTTTTCTTTTTATCAATCAGCTTGGCAGGGGGGTGGGTCACAGTCTTCTGCATTTTAAGATGTTACATTTGGATGTTTCTTAGTTAGGTGTCACATGTCATTTATGCACAATACTGATGTGTAAATCGTTTCCGCAGAATCTCTAAGAGTCTTCTGCATTTTAAGATGTTACATTTGGATGTTTCTTAGTTAGGTGTCACATGTCATTTATGCACAATACTGATGTGTAAATTGTTTCCCCAGAATCTCTAAGGGTGCACATTTGAAAAGTGAAGTCATTTCTCAGTTGTCACACACACACACACTCTCTGTGTACACACACTATCGTTTTTGTTCATTTGGCTAGAATGTTATACCTTTTCATAAGGTCAGTGCATGACTGGGCTTTGTGTTAATGAGTTGTCTGGTGGTCACATGTGAGGCACAGGACCCTGACTGTTGGTCATGTGAAAGTGTAAGAAGGGGGTGGCAGGTGGAGCCTCAGCTTGACCCAACACAGAGAGCCTTAGTCTAGAGGTCTGAAAATGTAGGTTCCAGTAGATCTTGTCCACCTGGACCGTTTACGTGCTCCAAGATCTGCTACTGTGGCCTCCATGAAATGACATATTGTAGCATCTAGATGATTTCTAAGACTTCATCCATCTCTCATGTGCTGCAGTCATTCAACAAGTAGTTGTCCGTAACCTCCTCTGTGTCCGGGGCTGTGCTGTGGATATGGCCATAAGCTCAGCTGATGCTGTCCTTGTTCTCACAAAGCACACCATCTAACAGCAGTGATGGATATTAAAGCCATGATGACATAAATAATTATTACATTTTAATCATGATAAACAACATGAAAGAGGAGGACAGGGCATTATCACAATGCACATCTAGCAGACCTCGTGTAATCTGGGAGTTCAAGGGACCTTGGAGCAAAGCCCCCAATAGTGAGTCTTGATTGAGTGGAGATTCTAGAGTTCACCTCCCCCACAGCTAGAAGAAATGTCCCCAGACACAGAGAACCCATAATATCTTTATTTTCCATAAGTGCAAAACTTTTATCTGCTTTCCAGATAATAATTTTTCTCACCTCTGAACTCTAATGGTACTTTATTTTTGCCTCTTTTCTTTCTTTCTTTTTTTTAAAGATTTTATTTATTTATTTGAGAGAGAGAGAATGAGAGACAGAGAGCATGAGAGGGAGGAGGGTCAGAGGGAGAAGCAGACTCCCTGCCGAGCAGGGAGCCCGATGCGGGACTCGATCCCGGGATTCCAGGATCATGACCTGAGCCGAAGGCAGTGGCTTAACCAACTGAGCCACCCAGGCGCCCTTTTTGCCTCTTTTCTGATGCTCACCATTTCCTATCCTGTTAATTTTATTCACATATATCTATTTATTGCTTAATTTAACATTTATCGAGGACTCAGTACATATTAGACCCTGTTCTAGATTATGGGACTTCTACAAACTGAGATGTGACCCCTACCCCCTAGGAGAGTTCTAATCTACCTTTTTAAATATAATTTTTTGGTTGTTGCTTTAAGTGAGCATCTTAAGTGTACAGTGTATCTAGACTTAATTTAGTGTAGGAAGTAGTACTTCACGTGGAACGAAAATTTTTCAACAGTATGATTCTACCTACCACCATCCTTTGTGGTATTACCATATATTGTACTTCTGTATGTGTTATAAATACCATCATAAGCGTTATTTTTATTTGGCTTTATATTTGGTTTAATCAGCTGTTTTCTAAAAAATTAAATACGAAAAAAGATAGCAATATATTTACCCACACATTTGCCACTTCTGGTACTCTTCATTCCTTCCTATGGATTTGAGTTTCCATCTGTTACCATTTCTCTTCAGCCTGAAGAACCTCTTTTAGCATTTTTATTTATTTTATTATTATATTTTTACATTGCAGGTCTGGGAGCCACAACTTCTCTCAGCTTTTGTTTATCTAAAAATATCTTTATTTCACCTTCATTTTTGAAGGGTAATTTTGCTGTTTATAGAATTTTTACTTGGCAGTTTATTATTTTTTTAGCACTTTGAAGATATAATTCCATTCTCTACTGATCTTCAATGTTTCTGATGAGATGTCAGCCATCATTTTTATCTTTATTCCTCTGTATACAGTAAGTCATTTTTCTTTGCTACTTTCATGACTTTTCTCCTTATCTTTGATTTTCAGTATACTGTATAGTGTGATAAGTAAAGGATGTTTCTAGATGTGATTTTCTTTATATTTATTCTACTTGGAGTTTGCTGAGACTGTTGAATATTCTTAACGTATTTGAAAATTTTTTAACAATGGGGAGGCTGGGTGGCTCAGTTGGTTAAGTATTGGGCTCCGCAGTCAGTGTGGAGTCCACTTGAGGATTATCTCTCCCTCTACCCCTCCCATGCTCCCATGCATGCTTTCTCCACAATAAATGAATAAATCTTGAAAAAAATTTTTTTAACAATGATTTCTTCAAAATTTTATTGCCCCATTCTTTTTACATTTCCTCCTGGAACTTAAGTCACATCTATGTTAGATTGCTTTACCTTGTCCCACAAGTCACTGTGGCTCTTTTTTGTTTGTTTGTTTCCAATCTATGTTCTATTAATTAGTCTCCAGGTTCACTAACCCATTCTTCTGTATCTCTAATCTGCTGTTAAACTCATTCAGTGAATGTTTTATATATTGTACTGTTAGTTTGAGAATTTTCATTAAATCTTTTTTATAGTTTCTATTTCCTGCTGAAATTCCTTATCTGTGAACTGATTATAGTCATGTTGTTGTTTTATTTAAGTCCTCAAACACAGCTACAAAGCTGTTTTAAATTTCTTCTCTGATAATTGCAGCACCTGGGTCATTTCTGTGTCTGTTGCCTCCTTTTTTCTTTTGAAGTGGCTTTTTTTTTTCCTTATTCATGTGTCTTGTGATTTTTTATTGTATGATGGACATTGTAATTATAGCTTTGACTGATTTTTATAAATTTCTTCATTATATCTTAATATAGTTCCATCCATGTGGTAGGTGTTCTAAAAATACCAAGTTTATTGAATTTGATTAAATTGGTAGTAGGAAACACTTAAGACATGAAGAGACAGAAATGATACATCATATATAGTAGGACAACCTCCAGTGATTTGATATTCTGCATTCTAACATCACATAAACATTGACTTCTTCCAAAAGTACCACACAAGACCATTTCCTAGCTGAAAGAAATAGAAAAGTGCATTTTTGTTGATAACCTTAAAATGTAAACATTGTTTCTCAAAAAGTTATCATTTCTACAGCTTAATTATATTAGTACCATCATGTGTTCTAAATCCAAATAAAGATATTGATATTAACAAATTTAAAGACAAAAAATGCAAGTTAATAGCAAGAATAACTGTTTGGTTTTGTTTGACCAGTCATCTTACTTTATAGATCAGAGGGGAAAAATTGCATTATTTGCTCTGTTCAAAGTTATTTTTTTTTGCCTGTACAACATTTACATATTAGTGACCCTCTTTTTTCTTTGCTACTTTTGTGTTTAGAAACTCTGGATCTTTTATCTAATTTCATTAACAAATACAATCTAATAAAATGCCTGTGTGTTTTCCTCACTGTCCTAGTTTTCTTGCTACAATATTCTTTTTTCTATCATGACCATGTATATCTCAATTTGTAGGTAATAATGGTTATAGAAGTCGTAATTACTGCTTTTGAGAGCACTTTCTTTCCTACCAAACTTATTGGTTCTTTTGTGATTCTTTTAACTTTTGGGTTTTCTCAACTGGACTTTCTCAAAGCTGGGAATACTTATTTAAAATAAATATTTGTTTAAAACACATTTGTTTTGAATAAGGTATTTTAAGCACAATGAAACAGTACTAGTTTAAACTGTATTGAATGTTCCAATTTACAAATACTTTTAAAATTTAGTTTTATTGTTTTCATATACACAGTGTGCTTGTGGTGTTTTGGACATGAGCCAGTTTGGCTAACGGGGGCATTTTGGGACACCAGGGCCACCTTGGTATATCTACAGTATTGTTAGGTAAACTCTTAGTGGATCTTTAATCATAATATTCAGAGTCCCACAGTACATTTTCAGAAACCTCAGTGTCTTTCATGAAGAGAGCTGACTGCAGAGGTCATTGGCAGACCCCAGAAATTACTTTGGATCTTTCTCCAGAAAGTTGTTTGGCAGCAGTGGCAATGTCCTTTACATTGTTGATTTTTCACCAAGGATCTTTGTGGTCTAGGGATTTGGCAACTGCTATTGATTTTTTTAAGTAAAACTTGGAACTTGGTGGCAGTCCAGAAAGTAGACAGCTCAACAGAAATTTTCCAATCTCACATAAGCCTGTTGATAAAGCACCTAATATGTACTCAGATGAGTTAATTCTCACCTTTCATACTTTCAGGTTAGTTTGTGATGTAGGTTTTCATAATGCATACAATATGCCTTTGATAATCCTAATTCTTCAAATTAGAACTTCTTTCAGGACTAACAATTTTAGGATATTTCCTTTTGCTGGTTAGTTAATATGAATAGAATACAGTAACAATGTTAAGAATAATAGACACCATTATCAAATATGTAGTAAGTGCAGGGAGTGGCTTAAGCACTTAGCAGACATTATTTCATTTATTTACCTCTTCATGATCCTCTGAAATGGATACGGTTATCTCTGTTTTACATATGGAGAAACAAGATTGAGAGACTACATGATGTGCCCAAGGTTTACAGCAGTGGGTGAATGAGCCGGAATTCATACCCAAGTCTGATGGCTTCAAAAACCAGTAACTTATGTTGGGTCATGGAGCCACAAGTTGTAATACTGACCTTAATTTACACTGGACAAAATCTTGTAAGGCAATAAGTTTAAGATGAAAGTCATCATGGGTTATTGGAAAGGTCTATCAGATTTTTCAAGAAGAAATTATTTATTTATTTATTTTTATTTTATTTTATTATTTATTCTTATTATGTTATGTTAGTCACCATACAGTACATCATTAGTTTTTGATGTAGTGTTCCATGATTCATTGTTTGCGTATAACACCCAGTGCTCCATGCAATACGTGCCTTCCTTAATACTCATCACCAGGCTAAACCATCCCCCCAACCCCCTCCCATCTAAAACCCTCAGTTTGTTTCCCAGAGTCCGTAGTCTCTCATGGTTCGTCTCCCCCTCTGATTTCTCCCTCTTCGTTTTTCCCTTCCTTCCCCTAATGTCCTCCATGCTATTCCTTATGTTCCACAAAAAGTGAAACCATATGATAATTGTCTTTCTCTGCTTGACTTATTTCACTTAGCATAATCTCCTCCAGTTCCATTCATGTTGATGCAAATGTTGGGTATTCATCCTTCCTGATGGCTGAGCAATATTCCATTGTATATATGGACCACATCTTCTTTATCCATTCGTCTGTTGAAGGGCATCTTGGCTCCTTCCACAGTCTGACTATCGTGGACACTGATGCAAGAAATTCTTTGAAGTGGTAGATTCTGACCCAGAAACCCATGAAAAGAAAAAAAAAAAACCTCTTTTTTTAAAGATTTTATTTTTAAGTAATCTCTACACTCAACATGGGTCTTGAACCTACAACCCAGAGATCAAGAGCTGCATGCTCTACTGACTGAGCAAGCCAGGTGCCCTGAAAAAAAGAAATCTCTTAATAAGATAGAAGGATTTAATAAAAATAATTAAACATAGCTTTCCTGATATTATTAGAAACATATACATAAGGGTGACCCTTCCTCTGTAGGAAATTAGATCTATCTTCTCCGTACTAATGTGTGTGACCTTTTATAATGTAAATAGGGTCAAGTTACATATTTGCTTACATTTATACTTCACTCATTCTTAGAATAAAAAATGAATTCCCCATGTACCTACAGAGTACTACACAGCCTGCTCAAAATGTGGATTAACAGCTACCTCTAATTCTTTGTGTCTGCTCTGCTCTTGACTCACTTTCTTCTGTTCATTGAGCACACTAGTAGGGTTTGCTTGTTTATTGTCCATCTCCTCCAGCAAAACATAAGTTCCATGAGGGCAGGCACCTGACATGTGGTTGATGTCTACAAGAACTTATTAGAATTAATTGAAATTCATAATGGTAATATAATTACTAAAATCCACAGTTGACTGATGATCACTACAGTGCATTGTGAGTAATTTATGAAGTTGTCATCTGTTTATTTTAATTGGAAAAACATCTCATCCTTTCTTCAAATAAATACTAATGGCTTGACCAGAAATGATTCAATTATTGCTGTAATATTCAAAGACATTTTCATATATTTATGGCATCCTTTTATTGAAAGAGTTGGCTTTTGTTGTCACTTGTAATAAATTCATGAATTTGCTAATTTTCCTCATCCAAATAATAGTTTTTATGCCATTCAGTATGTAGTTACAAATATATGAATATATTAATTAATTGTAAACTAGATAATTAATTATATTTAATGAATATTATATTAAGTGAATATTTATCAACTTACTAAACAGATAGAGAACATACGTTTAAAATTGGAAAGGAGAAAAATTAGAAGGGAAACATGCTCTTACAACTTGGGTTTCCTCTTTTGGGCAGGTTCCCACCCACCTTCCTATTTGGCATAATCAGAGTTACAGATACAGTATGTCTGTGGTAGGGGTAGCCTCTTATAGTACAAGTAGGAATTCTGGGGGAGATAATCAGTTTCAAGAGTGACTGTTCAACAGCAAAAATGGTTGTGATTGGAAGTCATCTGAATCTTTGTGTCTGCCAGAAAGTGAATTTCTAACAGTATCATCCCCTTAGAATACCTTTAAAAGCTTTAGTCAGCCGGCCCCTCATGGAAAGTCCTAGATCTTACATTGCACCTGTCCATAGCGAAATCAAACAACAACAAAATAAATAAACAACACTGAAAACAAAACAGCCTTTCTCATGCTGGTAGTCATTAAAGGGGGAAAGATAATTTTCTTCCTTGAAGTTGTTCCCTAGGTAGCCAGGAGCCTGGAAGTTTTGCTAATCAGCTGTGTCACCTTGGGAAAATCATGTGGCCTGTCAGATTTCATGTTACTTCAGGTCACTGAGGAGTTGGGGGGTGGGGAGAGCTGGTTTGATTTTCCTTCCTGATCTAGAACTACCTAAGTCTGTGAGGTTGTGACATTTCACATGGGAAGGATAGCAATCATTTCTCCATAGATTGCATGCTCATTCTTGTGGGAAATACAGCACCTTCTACAGCATAGCATTGTCCTGAGGGAAACATCTCTGAGAATAAATTCTCTTTTTTTTTTTCCCCCTCCTTCTAAATAGATACATACTTCCTACTTTAAACTTGAAAAAGGGAAATTTCAAGAAAAGATTCTTGATTGGATCATTTTCAGATACCCCCATGAATAATTTTATTATTTTAGGTTTAAAGAGATTCTTATGAGTAATATAGAAGGACTTATGTGTGCGTGTGTGTGCATGTGTATGTATTTATGTGTATGTGTGTATGTATGCATGTGTATGAGTGCATATGTGTGTATGCATGTGTGTATTGTGTATATATATGTGTGTATGTATGTGTCCGTGTGTGTGCGTGTATGTATATATATGCGTGTGTGTGTGTGATTTTAAGAACTTAACTGTGGAACTGAAATGACTTGCTTCACTCCAAGCCTTTGTTTGCTGTATAGTTAAATTCAGAACCAAACCAAACCTTTGCTTTGACTTATTTGGAAGTGATTATGTTGTGCATATGAACGTATTCATAATATATGCTTCTTCCTAAAAGGTTTCAGGTGACTGAGAACATACAACCACCATGAAAAAAATTTTTTTCTAGGTTTAAAGACTTTTTTTCCATCTCATTCTACATGAGATTGGCTGAAATGTAGAGGTGGTTCTGATTAAAAGAAGCAAGAATAGAGAGGAGGAGAAGGATTTATAGCTTCATAGTAATATTTTCTGAAACTCAGGTCAAGCGCACAGTGGGCCATGGCCAGCTTTAGTCTGGTCAAAATGCTTTTTTTTTTTTTTTTTTTTTTTATGAGGCAATAAAAGAGGATTCATTATATCTCCTGGTTAACATTCTGGATGAGGAGATACTAGCTATCCAGAGAATGTCTTCCAAAGGCTGAAAGCACTGGTTTGAATCTTGGCTTTTTTCCTTACTAGTGCTAAGACCCAGGGCAAATTTCTTAGCCTGTTGGAGTCCCGGTTTCTTCTGTGTAATCAGGTTGGTGATACTCTCCCATAAGGGTGTCAAGCTTCCACAGGGTTTTTGACCACATGGAGTATTCGGCACAGTGTGTAGTACAGAAGATGATCCCAGTTTGGGGTAACCATCATCACCATTGTGATTATTATTTAAACCAATACTCTTGAAATGCAGAGACGCTGATTACACTTGTAACTGCGTATTTAGTCTCTGCCTGCTTTGTGGACTGTGAGCTGTGTGAGGCAGATACCACATCTGCTTTTTGGGCATTGTGTCTGGGGCTTAGGCACATAGCTGGCACTCAATAAATATCTGAAGAAGGACTGAATGGGCGAGAAGAATGAAGGATCATCTCAAGAGTTAGATACCCATGAGGAAGGAGGTTAAAAAGCATCATTTGCCAAAGAGAAGATGTGTGATGCTTCTGGAATTGGTAGTAACTTTTCCAGCAGGAGGGCTGCCCAGGCTTAGCGTCTGAGCCATTTCAAGCCTCTTTGGGAACGTTGTGGGCCACAGGATGGGGTGTTTCATGGGGTGTTTCATGTCCACAGAGGGGCTGAACTCAAACCACCTTTGGCCATACCTGTACCCTCCTGGGTGTGCATGGCAGATAGTCAGAGGCCCCTCATCAAAGTAGGCAGAGAGAGCAAAAGACCTGGAACAATTTCCCTGCATAATCATCAGCCAGTTTTGGAACACTAGGCTAGCTAGTTCAGTTTGGTTTCGTTGTTGTTTAAACAGGTTTCTTTCTGTGTCAGACAAGACACACAAACAGGAGACTGCTGCTAGGACACATTTTCTATTCCTGTTCCAGTTTCCTTAATGGCTCTAAAGGAAATCTCTCTTGCATTTGCCTGAAGTATTCTGTCTTCATTATTATATACCAGGCATTTATTATATTCTACACTTCTTTTTGACTCTCTGTGCCAAATTTTTCTGTGACCTTCTAAATAAATAATGACATTGAATGTAGAGCAGGTGGGTCTGGGAACATGCCTTCCCATTTAAATTTCCAGGAGCACCACTGTGCTCTTAGAAATGTCTTAGCAGGGACAGATGTCTGGAGTCTCTGGCTTTATTTATTCCACTCCAGAGACAATATTAACTATCAGGTTAAACTCAGTGAAATTCTCATTGGTTCGGAGCCACCTAAATAGACTTTATGGGTCTCTTATGTCATAACCCCAACTGCAGATTTGAGCCTTGACTCTCAATCACACCCCCTGCCAGGTCTCTATCCTGCCTCAGGGTATGATTTGGGAGGAGTTGTGGGATCTTGACTCAGAATCACAAGGTGTGCCTTACACTTTAGACTGTTGGGTGAGCTAGCAGTTCCGGGGTCCTCACTATCAAATTTAACCCTCACACCCGTCTGGTGGAGGGGGGTATAATTATTGCTCCCACTGCCTGAATGATAAAGCTGACACTTAGAAAAGTTAGCTAGGTTACCCCAAGTTCCATGGGACTGTGTGGTGGGCCTAGGGTCAGAAATGAGCGAGTTTTGATTCCATGAACAGGACTTAAGTCTTACACTTTCCAGAAAGCCTCCTTTGTTTATGGATACTTATTTCCCGGGTCTTTCTTAGAGCTGGTGTTGATGAGTGGTTGGACGGTGTAATGAGGTTGGAAAGCAGACAGTCAAAGGCATAGGTTGAACGCAGTACAGTCGGTAGGCATTGTCTTTATTCTCTTGCGCCATTGGGCTAGAGTATGGTCTCCTGCAGTGTTTAAGGCTATTGCTCCTACATTTTCTGAAGTCCCCCTTTACAATCCACAGGATGTTCTTCCCAGGGGGTAGGGGGCTCTTCTCTCAGATGAAGCAAGACGCACCTTGTGAGAGATGATCCTGCAGTGAGCTTGTTGGTGGTGTGTGGGGACAGCTATAATCTGCAGCATTTCTATACCAAGGGCCCTGAGCACTCATTCATTCATTCACTCATTCATTCATTCATTTGTTCATTCCTTATTTTCTTGGATTTACCTGCAAAGGAAAAGATTTCAGAATACTTCCCCGAGCTTGTGAGAGCAGGCAGGAAGCCAGCAGCAATTGGAGGTTTCTGATACAGTGAGTCAGACATGCAGTGCTCTCTCTTTGTTTCTTCCCCTTGCCTTTTTTCTCTTATCTTTACATTGAATAGATTAAAAATGGGAAAAAGAGAGGGCAGGTGACTCCTGCTCTTGAGCAAGGAGGTCCTTGGGGGTCCCTTGGGAGTGTCTGCTGATGGGATTCAAGTTACTGATGTATGTTCTTCCCATGTGGCAGAATCCAGCTCCGATTTGGAAAGTTCACCTGGACTCCGTGGGGGGAGAGCTGTTGTCGTATTTGCTTTTCTGGGAGAGGTAACTATTTCTTGCTGCACAATTATCCTGTTGAGGGTTGGGAACCAGGGCATGCTGGCGATAAGGATTTAATGAATACATATGAGAAGAAGAGATTCAGGCCACTGAGCAGCATGTTGCCTTAGGCCACTTCTCATTTCAGGATGGTGAGATATTTAGGGGAGTAAATTTCAGACGATCACGGAAGAAAAAATATTCAAGGGGCCTTGGGGTGAGAGATACATTCTCGTCTATGTTTTTAACAGCAGATAGGTGGTCCATGTCACCGAGAGCCTTGTGAATCACCTCTTGGTTTTGTTCATTGTCTTTGTTTGTATAATTCACTTATAGCTTTAAAAAATATGATTAGGACTGCCCCTGTGCTCATTATTCCACATGGCAGAGAAGATGTGCTTTTAATTTATTCTTTGCTTCTAATTGTAGTGTCTGCATGTCAGGGTTCACTGGCCAGAGAGAGAATGAGCCCTGCTTTTGTAAAGCAGATAATTGAACCTGGTAACGATTACTGTCAGAAATCCCCTGGGGTTGTGCTGGTCCCTGTGCATCATCCCTCGTGCTGGTTTCCAGCATCTTGTGTGCTGGGACACTGAGGATTTTCCAGAGGAAATCGCAAATTGGAGTTTGTGCATCGGAGACTCCAACTGCCATAATGTTAGTACCCTTTTCTGGTTTGTAGCAGTCTCTGTGGTCTCTGGTGCTAGGGACTTCTGAAGAGAATGTTTTCAATTTTGAAATGTTTAAAGTAACGTTTGCAATACAGACAACAGACAAAGGACTAGTATCTGGGATAGAAACAGAACCCCTCATCCCAATAACGAAGATCCTGTAATAAAAACTCCTTCATATCAATCCACCATAAAGAAGCAATAGAAAAACGGGCAAAGGACATGAACAGTCAGTTGACAGGAGTAGAATTACATGGACAGAGAAAAGATGCTCAATTTCACTAATAATCAAGGGAAAACGAATTGAAGCAGTGAAATACCATTTTCCCTGATCAGTTGGCAAAATAATGGCGATGATGATTGATGATGGTGAAGGTGGTGGTGATGGTGATATCAGGTGTTGGTAAGGCCTGGGGAACTGGGACTCTGCTGGTGCGGCCACACTGCAGGACAGGTTTACAGAGGTTATAAAACTAAAAATGCACAGACCCTACGAACCATCAACCCCACATCCTGCATCTGTCTACAGAAGCACGACCATGCCTACTTGTGTGGGAGAGGCTGAGGAGACTGTGGCATGTGCATGGACTGGGATTCTAGGTAGTAGCTAAAAGGAATAAAGGAGATAGGTAATTGCAAGGATGGTGCCCAGAACATGTATTAGCTTTAAAAATCAAAGGCAGGGTTAAGAATTATGTGTACAATATGATGTAATTTAGGTTAAAAAGATCATGCAGATAGTGAGTGTTTATGTATGCCTGTTATTACAGAGGAGGAGGTCTGTGGGTAGCATCTGGGGAGGGGCCTGGCATCAGCAGTGGGAACAAAGGGGATGTGAGTCTTATCTGGGATGCTTCTTTGATTATTGCCAAAAAAATATTTGGGATGATCAAAATTTAATTTTATAAAAGTTTTCTTGGAAGAGAGAAAGAAGAGATGGATTGGAGGGTAATTATCCATTTGGTCTGCTGCTTGCCTTACAGTAGCCTCCCAAGGAAGCCAGAGATCAGAGCCTCCAACAGCAGAGTGCCTGCAACCATGCCTTTTCATTCTCTTATTAGGCCTCAGGATCCCACTGCCCAGAGAGGTTCTGGTGACGATCAAGTGGGACTTGTGTGCATCTTGTGCTCCCCTGCATCCTGGGCCCTGAGCATGGTGCCTGGCATGAGGCTGGCAGTGAATAATTCTGTATTGGATTGGCACCGAATGTGGAGATCTGGTGTGGTGTTCTTTGTCGACTGTGGCTGCAGGCATGTAACTGGTGATAGATTGTTGTCTAATGCTTACTGTCAGAGGTGTCCTGGCTTCTGATTCTGGAAAGTGTACTCTGTGCACAGGCCCTGGGTTTACACAAACCTCCACTCGCTTTCCTGAGCAGAAAGTCTCTTAGTCTGTGTAAAAGAGAGGCTTCCATTCTCCTGGCTGGAGGCTTCTCTCTGACCTGCCTGGGAGTATTAGAGCCAGGGCTGAATTTTTGGGCCTGCCATCCTGTGTGGGCACACAGGGCTCCAAGCTTGGTTTAAGGCTCTGCTGTTGCCATATTGAAATTATTTTTTAATTAATTAATTTATTTTTGAGCCCACAGCACATTATTTTTGTTAACTGTACATTTGACATTGATTTACTTTATTGTATATACAAGTTTTACATCAACTTACATAAAAGTGGAAAATAGGATATAGAGACTTAGGTAGAAGTATACTGAAAACACTAACTTCAGTTCTGTACTTTGGCAAATATGTTACAATTTGCATTTTCCTTCAGTTTTACTGACAAATAATTTACATACTTCACTGTGTAAGTTTGAGGCATATAGCATGATGATTTGACTTATACATATTGTAAAATGGTTAGCGCAATAGGTTCAGCTAAGATCCATTTGATTTTTCATGATCCTTGATTCCTTCCATTGGTACCTGTGCATTTGAGCAGTGGTGCGTGTCTTCCAGAGTTTGCAGGTTTACCTTGGCAGGCACAGCTCTTGACTAGTCAGCCCAGCATGGGTTTCTGGATGTGTCTGCTGGTAATGTGTCTGGGCAGGTGGGACCTGCTATTATGGTCTATTCTTAGGCAAGGCAACTCTGAGGACAGGGACACGAGTGTGCCTGGCTGAGAACAGCTGGGCAGGACCGTTGCCTTACCTCCCCCACCCAAGGGAGGCTGTAGGATGGGCTCCGCAGTGGCCTGGATTCTCTGGTCGGGCTGACAGGATGGTCGGGACTGGGCGCTATATTCAGGATGAGGTGGGGCTATGAATTAGCTGCCCACGCCCTGGCTGGGTATCAGGCCTCGGCCCAGAGCATGTACGGCTCATTGTTTGGGGGTCCAGAGCGGGCCTGAGTGTGCACGGAATTCCCTGATTAGGGGAGGCCACCAGGTCTGCTCTGGAGACAGGGGAGAGGCCCCGGGCTGTGCTCTTCTGTTCTGAGCGCCACCATGCGTCGGGCTGTTGAATGGGCCCCGGAGCTTCCCCTGTGCTCTGTTAGGTTCCCCGGGCAGACAGGCTGGAGACTGGAACCAGCAAGGGTCACAGCTACAAAGTAGATTCCCTGCCGGAACGCAGTGGGAGAAGTGGCTCTAAAACCAGTAAAGCTCTTTGTTGTCTCAACGCAAGCCTATTACACCCCAGCTCCTGGCTGCACAGGGCCCCTGGCTTCGCTCTGTCTGCTCATCTCTCAGCTTGAGGGCCGCTGTGTCCCACAGTGTCCAGGAGTCATGACCAGCCCCCTGGTCAGATGGGGCCTCCATGGTGGGTGGGGCTAGGTCTCAGCCCCCTTGCCTGGGTAGGGGGTGGCGGGGGGCAATGCAGACCACTCTCAATTTCCCAAACAGGCTCTCAGGACAGGAGGGGCCGGGAACTACCTCAGCCTTGGCTATGAATCGTCTTCTTGCCTGTGGATAGCGTGAGGAGCCTGCATGCTCAGTACTGGATTCGCTCAGGCTGGGGGGGGGGGCGGGGGGAGCAGCTCTGCCATCCTGCCTCTTGAACATAGCTTCCAGGAGCTGTGGCCAGCCCCTCCCCTTCTTCATCACAGTCAGATTCCCAGGGCCTGGGCCCCAAGAGTCCCCTGCAATCCCTGTGGTGTGAGATCAGAGTAGGGGCTCCCACAAAGTGACCCACAATGCCAGGGAAGGTTGGCGATCACCCCTGGGGCTCCCTTTTCTGGCTGCAGGAAGTGGAGGTGCGGGGGGGACCTCTTGGCTGTGTGCTGCATTGGCCTGGGGGAAGGGAAATGGGGTCGCTGTGTAGCTGCTTCTCCTACCCCCTAATGCTGTCTGCCTTGGTCTCTGTGGTGCAGGGGGGGCTTCTGCCTCACCTCCGCTTCTGGGTTTCTCTCAGTGGTGTCTTGTCCTTGAATACACGTTAGTTGTTCTCATGATGGGGAGCAAAGTCAGGAACAGCCTCTGTTACCGTCGTGGTGACATCACTACCCTTGGAAGTCTTAATAATTTTTGAACAAGGGGTCCTGCATTTTCATTTTGCACTGGGCCCTACAAATTATGTAGCCAGTCATGGGTAGAGTGACTTATGGTGCCTACTCCTGGCCAGGCAGTGAGTACAGCTGATGAGAACCCTGGACCCTGGCTGGAAGAGAAGAGAAGCTTCTGGCTCATGGCCCCAAAAAAAGCAGACAGGTCTGATGTTGAAGCAACAAAAGGAGCTCTTTATGACAGGCTTTCATTTTTCTCAAAGGAGTCCATGAATCTGTTTGTGTTTTCACCCTGAGGGCTACAACCACTTTCTCCCTTTGTGCCTGAATGCATATTAGATGACTCTTCCTGAAGGGCCTGCACCTCTCTGAAGGGAGGCTTTACTACATGACTGATGAAGATGATGAGGCTTTCGTCCCGCCAGTGGAGGACTCTGTTTTGCATTTTAGTCGGGTCCTGAGCTGCAGATGGAGCCAGGACCTCTGGTGGGCTCTGCACTCTGGGTGATGGGGCAAGCAGCCAGGAGGGAGCCTCTGCCACACGCCCTGCAGCTTCTGGACTGCAGTGGTCCATTGCACTTGGATTCCTCCATCCTGCCTCTGCTTACCATTTCCATCCTCTCCCCACATTCCTGCATCTCTGCATCCTGGCATCCCTGCATCTCCCACATCCCTGCATCCCCACACCCCCACATCCCTGCTTCCCCACATCCTTGCCTCT
>NW_023270855.1:36876927-36927893 GCF_011800145.1 Mirounga leonina | reverse complement strand
CCTCTGTCCATCACCATATCCCCACATCTCTGCATCCCCACATCCTTATGCCACCACATGCCCCATATCCCTGCATCCCTTGCCTCTCTGTATCCCATCTGCCTTGTTCATTCATAGAGCTGAACAAGGAGATGCAGGAGGAGGAGATGAGCGGTGCCCAGAGTTGCTCCTCCTCCTTGAAGCAGCCTCAGCTAATGAAGGAATGTAAATCTAGGAGTCAGATCTAATTTCAAAGCCCAGTGTAGCATTTGATATCTGGGCAAGTTCTTGGGCAAGTCCTTTAACTCCTCTGAGCCACAAATTAAAGATTACATGAGAAAGATACCAGGCTCAGAGTTGTTTAAGCACCTTCTCACTCTGTTGCTCTTCTCCTTCTCTGGAATTTTTCACTAGTATCACTTTCATCCCCTTTCCATCCTCAGCTCTACCCCATCTGAACAGCTCTGGGGATGCTAGAAATGGCCAAGGCAGAAGGAGTCTGGGTTTTCCTCTAAAATATAGAAAAATCAATACACTTACCTCTCTTCCATTATCATTCACAGGGAAGCCCCAGTGTTCCCTGTGGTTTCCTTGAACAAGCCCTGAGCTGCAAGCAACTCTTTGAGACCCCAAGCCCCAGGTCAGGCGCTGGGGATGTAGGGAGGGGCCAGTCCCCAGCCCTTGAGCATCTCATAGCTCTGCTTTGTTAACCAGCACAGAGTACAGCCTTTGGGAGACATGACTCAATGAGCGATCTTGCTGCCCTTCCAGAGACCTAGATTGGTGATGGACACATGGTCTCTTTGCAACCGAGCAGTTAAAATCAGCATATTCTGAGCCTTGGAGACATTAGCTACCCCAGGGCACATTGGAGGTTGGTTGGTCTAAATGAGAGTTGAGTTGGTCCTCTTGGTCAGCCAGTTGGATTATTGGCTACAACCCGAGTGTGTATCCTGGATGACTTTTCAGGCAGATATTGATCTCTCGCTTATAGCAAGAGAAGGGTATGTCTGTGTCATCAGTTTGCTAGTTGGAGAGAGCTGGTAGACACAGTTTTATTTGTATTCTAAAGATACAGGATGTCTGCAAACTTTACATTAGGCCCCGAAGTCTTATTTAAAATATACTTATTTTTCAAGAATGCCATAAAACAGCAATAATTTTTATAGTTCCAAATTATTTTGATCTTTTTCGGCCTTCCATCTTTGTTATAAACTGTACTTGACGTGTCTGTCATAATATTTGCCTTTCCACTCCTTTTAATGCATTGGGATATTTTGGAATCAATGACACGGTGCTTTTGTTTCTCACATTAAATAACCACCAGTTCTTCCCTTAAATATTTTGAATATTGAAAATAATTTCTTAGGTGACATTAATTATGATGCACACCCCTGCTGAGCTATTCTTCCCTGGTGATATTAGCGATAGTGTTTTGGCATGCCTGACTGGCTCTGTCATTACCCCATCCTAAATACCAGCCCCAATTAGTGTGCAGAAGTGGGAGCAGTTGAGGAGTGAGATGTATGTGCTGTAAATAGAGAGTAGGTGCTGTGTCCCCGAGGAACAGCTGGATTTGTCAACCGTCAGATCTGAATTCTTGATGGTTCTCTTTGTGAAAACATGCATTCTTTGATTTTTTTTTCATTTTACAAAATAATCTGTAGCCACAGTTGGCATCGGTGTCTGTTCGCAAAATCTTATTCTTTGATTTCTTTCCATTCCGTTAAATCAGAAAATCCTTTTCTGATTCAAAGATATTATGCCGTGTAGCTTCTTATTTATGTGTCTGTTTGTACTGTCTACCCCTGTGTCTTCCTTTACTCTGGATTTTTTTTTTTTTCTTTTCTATCCTCTCTCTTCCCTCCTCAATCCTTTATTGTTCACTCCCTCTTTCCATCCTTCCCTCCCTCCTTCCTTTCTTTCTTTATATTCTCTTGTCCTCTTTATTTGTTTTGGAATGTGTTATCAAAAGTCAGCACTGAGACCGTTTCTTGATGTGTAGACTGTGCTCAGCTCAGGAGCAGCTAGAAATGCTTCCTGCCTTGTCATGTGGCAGTGTGGAGGGCCCGAAAGTCCCGCACGTGTGGGTCATCATTATGTATCTATTGTGTGCTTCCCTTGGGTCTCCCGTCCAGAAAAGAGCCGTTCATTTGGTCATAGAAGATGCACAGTGGAGGGCCTCTTCCATCATTGGCAAATGCTTAGCATGGGCTTGGAGTTAGGGATCCAAAAGTAGTCATCTCCAAATCAAGAGACTTCTGAAGGTGAAAGAGGAGCTGTTGATAATTACTGTTGGAATACCCTGGGCAAATGGTAGGATTGCCAGGTAAAATATTGGACACCCAGTTAAATTTGAAATTTAAATTCAACCGGGTGTCCTTGTTTTTATTTGTTATCCTGGCAACCCTGTTTGTACGCTGAAACACGCGAGACATGCTCCCTGCCAGCACCGGGTTTAGTGATCCTAACTCCAGACTTGACCTCGGGCACTATGCTGATTGCTTCACCTGTCACGGCAATGCTGGGAGGTGGGTGGTGCTTTCCAACTTAGCAGTGGAGGATTGGCAGGTTAATGCCATACCCAAGGTCAGACATTAGGACCTGGGCGGGCGAAGTGGGGAAAGGGGACCAGGAGCTCAGGTCCAGCTACCTGCCAAGGCTTTGCCCTTCCCGCCATGCCTTCCTGCCTTCTGACCAGCATGTGCCAGCAGTGAGCTCCTTTTGCAGGGTTTTAAAGAGATCCTGCAGGAAAGTGAAGAGCCTTCAACATTACTTCTCCGCTGCTGGATTTTTTAGGCAGCAGGAGGCAACCAGCTGTTTTCACTGTATCAAACCCAAAACATGTCATGCAGAAAAAATGTCAAGTCATTTTGAAAAATGTCTGAAGCATAATATGCCTGACAGGGGTGAAATAGCATTGGCCATAGTCACGTAATTACTACCTCGGTGTTTGTTTATGGTGCAGCCCTTTCTTCTTGCACTTGAATTATTTAAATCAATCTGAGCAACGATGCAGCTTTATAAAACCCAGGCCTCGGCATGTTCAACAGTTAGATTTTTCTCAGGTTCTTCCCAACCATGTTCCTTTGCCAGGTTGACCAAGCAACTTAAGTTTCTTCCGTGCTCATATCTTTAGACTAAACTCAGACAGATTTATTGAATTAAAGTAAATCAAGGTCACTTTTTTTTTTCCTGCAAACAAAATATTAAGATGGGGTGAGGCACTGAGGTCCAAGATCTGATGTGAATTGAAGCTGTAGCTAGACACCATAATGTTACGATCCACTAGATGTCGCTGATGATTCACACCAGTGCCACCGCGAGCCCATTTATGGATGTTAAAAAAAGTCCTTAAAAATGGCAAGCCAGAGTTAAAAATATGGAACTTCCAAGTATTTCTTTTTTTTTCCTTTTTTATTATTTTTTTTACCTTTGACTTTTTAATATCGTCTTTGTGTTCATCCAAATGAGCCGTCTTTGTCCTTTCAGTGATGTCTTTCTACCTTTCTAAATTTAGCAAAAAGCAAGTTGAGGAGGATACGAAAGGCTTTTTTATTGAAACCATCATGCTCTTTGTGTATGTTGCTCTTTTCAGACTTTTGTGAAGTTCCTCAATTTGGTTAGTGTGTATTCGCATAACCCATCTAGTTAATGTAGATTTCCTACATCCAGTGAAGTTGATTTTCCTTTCACATCTATGCTTGATTTACTTTGAGAAAGGAAAAATATGTCTTTACCATTGGGGATTTGCCCCTGATAATAGGAGGGATCTGATGCCTCCTGCAATCCAAAGAGGGTGAATCTTTGGTCAGCCATTCTGGCTTAAAGACTCAGGCTGGAGGGATGGATGCTCCTGGAGGCAGATGAGATGTTTGGCTGTAGGGCTTATGAAGACAGTCCCTCTAATACACAGAGTAAGTTCTAGGCTGAGCAACAACAAAAGCAGAAAGATTGGCAGCTGCTATGGATTTCCACTCCGAATGAGCTACATTTTTCCCTTAGAGCATGGCTAATATGGAATGGGATCCTCAAATTTAAAAAAGGAATGTTAAAAGTGAGTAAGATTAGCTTTGATCAAACAAAAAAAATCATAAAACTAATTTTCAGAAAAGCTTGAGACCCATGGAAAGTTCTTTTGTAACTATCTTAATGGCAAGCAATTTTTTCCGTTTTTTGTTTTGTTTTGTTTTGTTTTGTTAAAGAGAAGTCTCCTCTCTTTTAAACAGCAAACCACCTGATTGGAGGGGGATGTTAGAACCCTATATTAGATTGGGAATTGGTCTAGATCCTGTCTTTACAGGAGAGCCCTGGTGTTGTAGTACCTTCTGTAAGAGGAGCCTGATGCTTCTCAGCTGTAGCTGGGATTTCATAGTTTAAAGAGACTAGGACATCTCCTGGAGGTTATACTGATGGTGCTTCATGGATAACTATATCGTGAATGGCACTTGGCTAAACCTCTGCTGCTCATCTCCCCTGCCTACCTTGGTACTCGGCAACAGGAAGCCCCCTAAAATAGGAAGTAGTTGACTTTTGCTATGAACTTTATTTGGATGGTGGAATGAAATATTTGCTTGAGTTAATTTTTACATAGTCTTCTATGGATTTCATTGTATTGCAGAAAATTTAACATCCATGAAATAAGAATAATGTAATCATAAGAGGGTTAGATTTCCCAGTCACTGGAAGAGAAAAGCCCAAGTTCCCTGATTATAATCTGACATTCTGTTTAGAATTTCAGGGAATGAATGCCCTATAAATGTCTCCTCGACTGCACTGTGGACAGAGATTGAGGAAAAAGAAGCCGCAACACGGTATCAAAACACAAAACACTTCCTGAGTTTCCCCACAGTATGAATTAATCATATTTAATACTAATTATGTCCTTGCACACAACAACTTCCTGTGTAAATTGTGGGAAAATGTGAAAACATTTCCAAGCCCCAAGCAAGTTTTAAAATGAGCTTGTACATGTGAATTTATTATTTGCTATGTGTCCCTTTCGATACAAATTATTCTCTGCAGATTTACCAAGATACAGTGTCGCTATTTTTCACTTTCAGAAAAATTACTGATATTTTCCTCCCCTTCAATCAAAGTGTTAAAAGTACTGGGGTTGGGTCAACAATACAGCTTTGATCGAGTTGTTGGGCTCATTTAGAATTATTTGTGCATCTATTACAAAGATCCCCAGTGAATCGTTTGACTTTGGTAATTTATAACTTTGTCCCCAGAGGCAACACTTGGAATTTAAACTAGCAAGTAACCATTTTTTATGTCGCTGATTAAAGCCCCTCTTCCTATTTAACATACTCAGAAGTTGACCTAGTCTTAGTCCTGAAATATGATTTGGTTTCTTGACGGATATTGGGTATTCTGGGTTCCTCAGATGTGCCCAGGGTTCACGCTGCAGAAGTTCCCAAACCAGCCAGACCCTTCAGTGTCCTCCAGATCTGTAATAACTTCGGAAAGACCAGCACTTTCAGACCAGAGTGAATACCTTAAATCTATGAAAACTTTGTCAATGGGGGATTTCTCTATATTTATTTGAGTATTGTGGAAATTTGAGGACTAATTCTTTCATACAATAACATATACATGTATAAATGCAGATGCATTTCTGTAACAAAGTGAATTCTAGAATACAGTGTTATTCTTTAAAATATTATTATTTAAATTTATGTCCTTGAAATAAACCTAACCTTGTAGCTTTATCAAATATGTGCTTATAAAATGGATTAATAAAGTCGCTTATTCAAACCTAATGTTCATCTGTAAGGGACTCAGATAAATTACAGCCATAAAAATTGTGATGAAGGTCTATGTTCATTAATGTGGAAAGATGGCCATGCCACATGCTTGGGCAAAACAAAATAAAATAAAAACTGCAAAATGCCCTGTACTTTTGTGATCCCATTTTTATAAATATGTGTATTCATAGATACACATCTAAAAGACTGTATATCACTAGACTAGTAGAAATATAGCTACTTAAATATTTTTGATCCTCCTATGCCTTCTAATTTTTTATGATGAAATTATATTACTTTTATTATCAGAAAATACATAGGAAACTCTTTTCTGTTGGGGATAAACAAAGGTCATATTCATTTTAGATCTTTTAATTCACTGTGTGTTTTCAGATACTGATATCAAAATATACCTAAAGAAAAAAAATGCAGATATATTTGTGTAATAAAGTGAATTCTAGAATACAGTGTCATTCTCCAAAATACTGTAATTCATTTCAAAGAAAGACATTTTCTTTTCCTAACAATAAGTGAGTTTTTCCTTGAAAACAATAGCACTGAAATCATTTTCCCTAGGTGTTCAATGCTAGTAGACCCATTCATGTGTCTCTTTCCATCCAGGCTTGGTTAGGATTCTGTTAAGGTTTTATCGAAACATTACAAATTTATTAGGAATGTAAGACTTTTGGCATATGCGTATTGCTGTTGCTGTTTATTATGTTTTTTTTTTCTAAATCACTTCAGGCATTAATTTTAAGAAAGCCTGCCTGGATTCAATTTATTTTAATTAAAATATAAAATGAGAAAGAAGTAAAGGTTGACACTTTAGGAAGTTCTCTGAACAGGCTGTCTGCATTGTATCTTCTGCGTTCTAATTGTAAACGGAGACCAAGGATTACTGGGTCTTGCTTGATGTCATAGCCTTTTCACCAGGCCTTTTGCTTGGGCTAAAATAATTAAGTGGAGGAATTCTTTTTAAAAAAATCAAAAGGTTTTAATTTGGGTAGGCTAACACATTTTAATCAGAATATTATGGAGCTGATGTTTTGATTCACAGCAAAAAATGCACACAAATCCACTTATGAAATTGATAATAAAATGACTCTGTGTTGAGCTTAATTTGACATTGGAGGTTGGGGAGAGGAGGAAGGAATATAACTTAGTGGGACAGTTACCACTGTTATGAATAGCCAGGTATTTATATACTTGGTTAGTGTCTATCTCTCTTTCTGGGTACATAAGCTCTATAAGAATGGAGACAATGTCTGTTATGTTCTTTATTGTTGTAACTCCAAGAACTAGCTAGTGTCTGCAACTTAGTAGATGTTCAGTAAATAAATACTGAAAGAATATATTCTGGAAATGGTGGAATTGTCATCTTCAGATGTTTTGCCAGTAGTTAGGTTTCCTTTGATAAAATATTCTTCAGCCTTTGAAAACTTAAACTTTGAATTATGCCAAGTAATACCTGAGTCCATCCTCCTTAAGAAATTTTAGAATGTTACTGATCCATCTGTTTCCAGCAAAGATGGAATAGCCTCATTACATCCAGGTCCTCTCTCTTACCACTAAAAGACTCTAGAAATCATATAAAAATGAGCATAGGAAGACTTTGAAGTGTAGAAAGAAGAAGACAGATGGCCTAAGGACCTTCACACATGAGGAACCACATGGATGTAGGTCCCCTGGGTTTCCTTATTACTTGTCATACATCATGTACAGAGCACTCCAGAAGCTTCCCACCTGGACCTCTAGTAAGCAGAGACTATAAGAAAAGTCAGTTTCCCCTAGACAGAGGACCAGGAAAAGGATGGCCCAATAGCAGAAAACCTTTTTGGCAATATTCACCCTACACCGGCCAGATGCCAGTGGCAAAAATAATCCCTCACCTCCCTATAGTTTTAATAGGACCACACAGAGAGCTAATCCCCCCTCATACCTGCCCCCCATGCTCCCAACCAGCAGAATCAAGCAGTAGTGCTTCAATCCCCTTACCTAGTGGTGTCGGAAGAACTAGGCAAGGAGCTAATCTCCCATTCCCAGCCTGACTGAAGCAGGCAGTGTCAGCTTCCCTCACTGGTTGGTATTTGGGTAGCTGAGCAGGGACTTGGTCTTCCATCTCCTGCTTGGTGCAGTAGTCCAGAGTGAGCTGAACCTCCACCCTTACCTGGCATTAACAAGACTAAATGAGGCAGTGCAAATTGAGGGTTATTAGCATTCTCCTTTTTCTGCCACTCCAGTGTGACGCTGAACCTCCACCCTCCACACCCATGCAGTAGCAATGAGACTGAATGAGATGCTGTGAAGTAGAGCTACTCGGCACTCTGGTTTGGCCCACCTGCATCCCCCACCAGTGATGGTTGGGTCCCATATGGCACCAGTGAGACTGGTCAAGGTGGTATGAGGTGGGGCTGTCAGTACTCCAGTGTCTCCAGGCCTAGTGTAAGTAGGACCCAGTGGGAAGCTGAGTGTGCATGTCCATTCTGTAGCAAAAAGCAGTGTGCCACTTCTCTCTCCAGTCTTTCACTCCTCCAGTGGTGGTAGAGTCCCAACAGAGAGCTATGCTGACGTGCCTACTCAGAAGCAACAAGGTGATGTGAACCGAGTCCCACTTTCACCAGAAAGATGTCAGCAGGGCTGAGAGGAGAGCTGAACTGCCACCCCATCTGAATGCAATAAAACAACATGACTCAGTCTGTCACTTTTGCCAAGATAGTGTTGACAGGGCCCAGTGGGAAGCTAACACACACTCACCCAGCCCCCTGCTACACCTCAACAGGGGGATGACTGCTAAATGAGAAGATTAAATAGGAACCAGAGTCTCGTAATATAATATCCAGAATGTCTAGGACATAGTGGAAATCACTCATTGTACCAAGAACCAAGAAAATTTATAAGTTGAATGAGAAAAGGCAGTTAACATGAATCAAGAATGAATTGGATGTTGGGATTACCTAACAAGGATGTTAAAGAAGTCATCATAAAAATCTAAAAAAAAAAAAGCAATTGCAAATTCTCTTAAAACAAATGAAAATTAGAAAATCTCACCCAAGAAGTAGAAGTTCTAAGAAAGGAACCAAATGGAAATCTTAGAACTGAGAAATACAGTCTCTCTCTCTCACACACACACACAAACTTGCTGGATGGGCTCAGTAGTCCGGTGGAAATGACAGAGTATAAAATCAGTGAACTTAAGAACAAATCAGTAGGAATCATCCAGGAATTTCCCCAGTCTGGAAAGCAGAGAGAAATAGATTGGGGAAGAGAAGAAGGATGAAGCCTGGGGGTGGGGGTGTCTGTGGGACAATAACAGAAGAACATAATATAATACAGCATGTTATGAATATAATAACATTCATATCAGCAGAGACTGAGAAGTGAGGAGAGACTGACACTGAAAAAGTATTCAAAGAAATAATGGCTGAAAACTTCTTAAATTTGTTGAAAGGCATAAACCTACAGATCCATGGAGCTGAAGCTGAGAAACCCCAGATAAGATAAACCCAAAGAAATTCACATGAAGACTCATCAAAATTGAACTTCTGAACACTAAATGCAAAGACAAAATGGACTCATTATTTATAGGGGAATTACCTATTTGAATTACTGCAGGTTTCCCATCTGAAACCAGAAGTGGTGTAATACTTTTTATATATTGAAAGAAAAAGACTGTCAATTATAGCAAAAATATCCTTCAGGAATGAGGCAAAGTACAGGGATTCTCAGACTTAGGAATACTGAAAGAATTTGTTGCTCTCAGGTCTACCTTTAAAGAATGGCTGAAGGAAGTTCTCTAAATGAAAGGAAATATTAGCCAAAGAAGAACTTGAATTCAGAAAGGAAAGAATGTTGGGGTGGGTAAAAACAGGTGTGAATATAATAGACTATCCTTTCTGAAATCATGTTTTATGGTTGAAGCAAAAATTATAAACCTTACTGAGGTGCTCAATGTTATATGGAGGCACTTTTAAGACAGTTAAACTTAAGAGGTGGGGAGGGTAAAGGGCCCTAAATCCTAAATGCAAGTAAGTTTTCCACACGTCACTAGAAACATCTCTACAAGTAGATTCTGATAAATCATGTATCCAATATTGCAATACCTGGAACAACCACTATTTCAAATTGGTCATACTCTTTCCCGGCGTTTTTCCCAAAACATGATTACACACCTGTGTATGTACCTTACCAAATGCACAGTGTTGGCTTAGGAGAATTTTACATAATTGGTTCCATATTCTACATGGTATTCTGCAATTTGCTTCTTTATTTTTTAGTCAGTATTTTTTTTACAATGATTCCTTATAACTAGTGTGCTAGCTATGAATTCACCACTTTATTTTTCTGTTCCTTTATTGAGAGATGATTTTCAAGACATTTTTTTTTTTTTCAGTTTAGCCATTACAAGCAGTGCATAATGGGCATACTTGTTGGAGGCTCTTTGAATCCGTGTGTGTGTGTGTGTTTGAATTTTTCTAATTGAGATAAAACCCCTTGGGTATTTTCTCATGTGTTGTTTCCTTGGTTCACTCTGGCCCATATGCTAAGTTAGATTCTTGCAGATCCCATTTCACAAGGGGTAGCCTTCCTGGAAATGCAAGGGAACAGAAGAGAATCAGAAGATGGGAGCCTACATCACAGTAGGCCTTCAGCCAATGGGTTTAGACCTTGCTGGTTGCTCCTCCCAGATCAAAAAGATGTTCAAGAAATCTTTTCATTATGTCCAAGGATCCCTGATTGCTTTAGGTCCATTTCCTGGAGGATTCCTAGGGGCACTAGAAAACTTACTCTCTTCTTTTCTTGATTTCTTACAGCATGGGTGGACATGACCCCTTGTACCTCTCTGGGCAGCCAAGATGGTTAAACTAACTAGTCAGTAAGCCTAGTGAATGGCAGCCAGAGATGCCAACACTGCATGCAGTCTGTGGCTGAGAGTGTTTGCAGGTTGGTATACCATCACTCACTGGCCAAAGTGGACACACAGTATGGATGCCCCACAGCTCTTTGGTGGGGTGGGGAGAGGACACATAGATATAAATTGTACACATCGTGTGTATATCAGTTTTTTCATAGTATTCAGGAAAATATCAGAGGCAAAAAGAATTATAATAAATTAGTGATGATTGAATGGCTAACTAAAATTTTTCTGAGGACAAGAAGGCCTTTGTTAACTCCATGGGAAGGGGATAGGAAGCGGGGCAGTCACTCCTTTATGATCATAATGCCCTTTGCATGAGGAAAATCTATTGGTTTTTAAGTGATTTTTTTTCTTTTTAACTTCCTTGTGGGTTACTTCTTAAATGTAAGTAAATTTGAAAGCGGACATGTAGGAGATTTTAGTTCCTAATTTGTGTTTCATGATATGCCTTAGGATGGGTGATTTATCTTTATCAGCTCCCACATAAGGGACATGAAGACTTTTACAAGTAATTTTAAGTTCTGAAAATTTTCCTAAGAAAATATTGCTTTGGGAAATGAGGATGACCTCTTATTGCAGATTTTCAGAGCAACTCTCTGGGAGGTAGAAAAACTCTGAGAAATCAATGTATAATTAATGCATTTTTCTTTGTTTAGAGGAAAAACTGGATTGGGTTATTGGATTATTACTAAAAGCATTTAAGGTGACCTGTCTTTTGTAGTAAGGGCATTTAGATGGCTAAATCATGATAAAGGGAGCATTGTGTTTGCCAGCTATTATCAGTCAAATTTGCATAAAAGGAATCATTATAGTGAAAGGCATTAAGTGCATTAATTATCTGTTAAAGGGGTAATTTAACAATCATTAAGGGAGGCACTAGTAGATTGGTGATCAGTTTTACAAGTGATGTACTTGATCTAAGCTTTATATAACATCAAAAAGATGAATCTGCCATTTTTACTTTGGTAAAATATACATTTTGTTTCTGTTTTCTGGTAGCTTCTGTTAAGGATTGAATATTGGACTGAATGAGCAAACTTAAATTTGGTGCCTGTGCTATGTATATATAACTTTGCACAAGATACATGGGAATGCCAGTGGCCCGTTGTTGACCAGGTGTGGGTTGGTGGCACTGGTTGACTGGCTCCATATTTCCACCTGCCATGGATGAGAAACCTTGCCGTTGTCCAAAGATCAACAGCATCACTCTCGCCAGTGCCCCCCATCACACTGGTCTTATGGCAGTTGGAAGTACCCCCCTCCCATCTTCTGGACATCACAGCTAGCAGCCTGGGGTCACCTTTGTCCAGCCTTTCTCATGTCTTATTTTGAAATGTCTTTGCCTCCATTGGGGTCACTGTGATTGCAAATGAAAGAAACCTGCTCAAGCTAGCCTCCCCAGAAGAGATTAATTTTTTAAAAAAACGAGGATAGAGAGTTAGCTTATGGAACCAAGGGCAGCAAAATAGCAAGGTCTCCTGAGGGGCTGGGGAAAGGACAAAGGGAGTTCGTAGTAACTTAGTAAGGCACTCTCTCTCCCAACCACTAATGTCTGCTGCTTCTCCTTTCATCCTCTTTTCAGCACTGGTTTCTGGTCTTTGCCAGGAACACAGGTCCCAGCCCTGAACTCATGTGCCTTTCTTTTTTTTTTTTTTTAAAGATTTTTTATTTATTTATTTGAGAGAGAGAATGAGATAGAGAGAGCATGAGAGGGGGGAGGGTCAGAGGGAGAAGCAGACCCCCTGCTGAGCAGGGAGCCCGATGCGGGACTCGATCCCGGAACTCCAGGATCATGACCTGAGCCGAAGGCAGTCGCTTAACCTACTGAGCCACTCAGGCGCCCCTCATGTGCCTTTCTGAGGCCAGTGCTGGTTTGAGTCCCAACCCCAGATTCCTGGGAGGGAGAAACGGTTATATTTTCATCATGCTGTGGTTGAATCAGCCCTGGTTCATAGGCTGTGGCCAGGGGACAGGTTCTGTCACAAAACATGCAGAGAAGGCTGCTGGCCAGCAAACCACCCAAGTAAGTCTGCCCTTGACCCCTGGGATGTACCCCTTCCTTGCCACAGGAGACCAGGTTCTCCCCCTCTTGCATTAGGGAGCCTAGAGCCCCCTCTCACTGTTTTCCTCCCCTCCCATCTGCCCCTCCTCTCTTCCTTGCCACACAGCTGTCTGATCGGCTTTGCCCGTGTAACGGTGACATCATATCACTGTCACACTGAATCTCTAGGGTCTTTCTGAGACTCTGATACCCACAAGTCCAGACCTCTTCTTGCATTCAGATGGCTCTCTGACGTTGTCTGGTCAGATTCTGCTTCATTCCCCTGTGGCCCTTTCTAGCACTCAGCAGGCTAGTGACCCACCCTCTCCTTACTCACACCTTGGACCTGTGTTCCTGCTTTGCTACTTCTCTGGGGTGCTCCAATCTCTCTTGTCTCCATTTCCGGAGATCCAGCTCAGCCCAGGTGGACCTGGGTTTAAGCATCTGGAGAGTGTGTATCGGGGCGGTGAGGGTGTGGGGGGTATGAAAAGCAGCCCGCACTGAGCCTTCCTCCTGGGGGCTGATGGTGGTGTTAAGAGTGACGTCAGCAACGGTAGGTGTTTCTTCTGTCAGGTCCAGATCAAACGCCACCCTAAGCATGCTTCTCTTTACTACCTTCAAGCTGCCTGTCCCATCACCATATATAGTTTAGCAAGTGACTCTTTTATAGTCTGTGCTTGTGTTCCAGAGCCCTCTTGCTGGATTACAGACTCTTTAAAGGTGGGAATGGCATCTTCTGTTTCTTTTGAATTGTTGCACCCAGCATTCAGGAAATGCTTTCTTCTTCCTTATTAAACAAATGTGATCTAGTTCAACTCAATACACGTTTCTAAGTGCCTTCTATGTGCCAGATATCATTCACTGAAAAAAAATTGTCCTTGACCCAACAAGGGCTCATGAGGCGAATAAATTATGAAGGATGATATTTTGATTGGCATGGTAACAGCACAAAAACTTCTACTTTCAAGTCTCTAATTGTGCATGGTTTTATATTTGGCTCTTGAACAAAGAAAACCACAAAGTCTGTTCCCTTTGCTTGAATTTGATTAAATTATTGATATGGACTTAAGTAATGGACCCATCAGGGTAGGCTCTATAGGAGGAGTCACAGAGCATATTTCAACCCCCTTCTCCCTTGTCTTCTCTGTGATCTCTCAGCCTGTGCGCACCTGTGAATGGCCATGGGACCTAGTTCTGACCAATGGCAAATTGACAGATACTCCTAGAGAGGGTTTCTCCTACCACTTACCAACATAAAGATTTGTAGAGAGAAGGCTTTTCCCCTTCTCTCTTCTTCCTGCCTGGAACACAGATACTATGTTGGAGATGCAGCAGCCATTCTGCCACCATGAAGATGAAAACCACAGGCTAAGGATGGTAGACTGGGAAGATGGGAGAAGCTGGTACCTCAGTGGTGTTCTTGAGCAGCTTCACCTGCCCTTAACTGCCCACTTCTGGACATTGTTACTCATGAAAAAAAGCAAAGCTCTTACTTATTTAAGTCATTGTTGGGTGGCTTTTCTGTTCCTTGCAATTGAATGCACTGTCAATGGATTAAAATCCACACAGCACCATCAAATCTTTAGCTGAAGAGTGATAAGAATCATACTGCTTGGTCACCTGGGTGCCTGTCTGCCTTTGGTGAAGGTCATGATCCCAGAGTCCTGGGCATTGGGCTCCCTGCTCAGAGGGGAGTCTGCTTCTCCATCTTTCTCTGCTCCTCCCCCCACCGCTTGTGCTCTCTCTCTTTCTCATGCGCTCTCTCTCTCTTTCAAATAAATAAATAAATAAGTAAATAAATAAGTAAATAAATAAATAAAATCTTTTTTTTAAAAAAGAATTATACTGCTTGGTTGATCTAGCTTAATTTAGTTGCTCCCTAAATCATCATTTATTCATCCATTAATCCAATCAAGCATCTATATGTCCATTCAGTACATATGAATAGAGCAGGGGCCTACTGTATGTGCATCACTGGGCCAGGTCCTCTGAGAAACAGGGTTTCCATCTTACTTGTGGCCAGCCACAGCTGAAGGTGAGAGACCTGGTGGGGAAAGAGCTTGGGCTTTTGGGGCATTGTGGAACCATCCCACTATTTGCTAGCTGCTTGGGAACTTGAACATGATCCACATCTCTCTGAGCTTGCCTTGTTGGCAGAAATGACAATCAGTATCTCCCTGCACAGGTGCTGAATGAAAGTCAGTAGGGAAGAAGGCAA
Source organism: Mirounga leonina (assembly GCF_011800145.1). Taxonomy (NCBI): domain Eukaryota; kingdom Metazoa; phylum Chordata; class Mammalia; order Carnivora; family Phocidae; genus Mirounga; species Mirounga leonina. Next base: position 36,912,990 of record NW_023270855.1, on the reverse strand, counting down.
AGGGAAATTGTTGATGAAGAAAAGCACCTTGAATCCACTTCTTTTATTTTATTGGTGAAAGAGATTACATACAGTCAGGGGGAAAAGCGGCAGCTTTATAGGCCAGAACCAGTCTCCGGGGAATCCAGGCTAGACCAGGAATTCTTCCATACCACCAGCTGTCTGCCTTTTCCCGGGTTGTTTAGTTTTGTCCTCTAAGTATATGTGAGTCTGTGTGTGGTGGAGAGGCGGGCAGGCGGGCATGGCAATGAGGCACAGTTCATTTTAGGCAGTGTCTTAGGTTGTGGTAAATTTGTTGCAAAACTCATAACTGGCAGGCTCTGGTTTCTGTATATTGGATCACCATATAAGGTATCCCTGCCTACAAGTGTTAATTCTTTAAGGCTTCTTTGCTAGGAGAAATGAGGAAGCTGGGAGGGGGAAGGACCCTTGCACCGGATGCTCCCTTGCCCTCACTTGATGTGTCTGCTCCGTGTTTACTGGGAAGAGAGAGACAGAGCTTCCACAGTCCACCTGGCACTGGCCTCTGCTCTCCATCTGCGGCCGGCCTGTGGGGATTTGGCATCCTTTCCTCTCGGGGTTGGTCACACTGTGTTCAGCCTTCATGTTGTTTCTTGCCGTGTCTTGTCTTTAATAGGGGCAGATAGAAGAGATTTGGAAGGAAAATGACTTTCACAGTTTCTTACTTTGATCCGAGTCACGGGTCATGGATCAAAATGGCCACAAAGTCATCTATGTTTTAGAGCGTTCTAAAACATGCTGCTGTTTTATTTTGTTGGGGAAAGCAGGCTGAAGATTTCGTTTTTATGTACTGTAATTCTCTTTGCTTTTGGACTTCCTCCTTGTGCTGTTCAATGTTGAAGGTGGATGCGAAACCACCAGGTAACGCCCGGTTTATGCCAGCAAGGCAGGGAAAGAGGGGAGACCTATCCACATGAAGTGTAACAAAGACGATGAGTATGGCACCCTGTTTCCCCCTTATCATCTGTTACCATCTTCTTTTGGATGCTTCTTCAATGAATGCTCTTGGTTGAAGATTTTAACCAGCTTCCCAGCTTTCCTTTAGCTGGAGGGAAGCCCCTGGCCCACACCTGGCTGTCGGACTCTCCCAGGACTTCAGTTTCTACAGAATGTCCCAGACACTCTTCTGCTGTCATTTTCCTGACCATAATGTGAATAACTTTTGCCACTTGGAAATCCACGGTGGCCCTCATTCCTTCTTTCTCAAATCTTATTCTCCAGTCTTCCTGTTGATTCTGTGAGGTTCTGTTTAAATTGCTACCGTGAGTATCCTTTGCTTGCAACCAAAGAACCCTGCCTGATGCCTTTTCATAAACTAGCCTATTCCTTTTCTTGCACATTTCCATCTCCTTTGGTCCATAGGCAGCTACCTCCTGAGATGGGAAACAAATCAAGGGGACCAAGTAACATGAGTTGGGGCCCTATAGAGCTGGACCTCTCCCCCCCAGGGGGCACTCAGAGCTGCCAGCCGCATGTAGCTCTCACTTTGGTTGGCTTTAACTTAGTGATTGGCCTGAATTTTGAGATCCTCAGAGTTATATATTTCTGAATAACTTGGCTATAGGGGCTAATGAATCCTTACTCAGAACTTGGCTCATTGCTCAGTACTGCTTTTAGGATTTCTATGTTAAAAATAACAGTTCTGTTTCCTATTGCTTTAGAAATAGATATTCTTTTTGGAAAAGAGTCTGCCTCTCCAAGTGCAGCTAAAATTCTGCATCCCCCATGAAATCATCCCCTCCACACTCCTACCTTTGCCCCTGAGCAGTGAGCCTCTGCCTAAATGAGTCAGAGCTATAGGTGCCATAGGATGCAAAGCTGAGGGCACCTGAGCCGGGCAGGTGTCCGACGATAAACAGTGGTGATTCTGAGCCTCAGGTGAGGAATATGATGGCAGGGGAAGGGTCCGGACCAGCAAAACCCATGTCCCCTCTGAGATGGGCCACCACTGCTCAGATCCAGCCACTGCTGCCATATGCAAAGGTAGGTCCACTGTTGTCAGAGCTGGAAATCCATTATTTTGAAGTGAACCATCCCATTAAAAAAAGTGTTGGCGATGAATTGAAACTTAAAACACTGTATAGACCTCACTACTTGGACCAAACAGAACATACCTGCAGACTGATCCTAGCCTGGGGTCTCAAGAACTCTTGGCCTTTATAAAACTCTTGGGTAACAAGGCCTGAACTTTATTAATCATAGGAAAAAAACAACTTTCTAAGCAAAAAGCAGAAGAGTATGTATAGGCTGTATGTATGTGTATATGCCTATGTATATCTACATAGATATGCATGCATAGAATGTATCTGTAGATACAGGTACAGATATCTATATATGTATGTATGTATATAAATATAAATGCACATACACATATATATTCATATATGAATGGGGAGAAAGTAGAGAATCCACATCAGTGATTATCATGGCCAGTGATTATTGTCTCTTGGAGGGAGGAGGTGGGGAGTGTTGGGACACTTAGGGCTTTCAGGTCTCATTTCTGTTATGTGTACAAACAAGTATGTCTTACTTTGATAGGATACAACTAAATGGGAGGAGAGAGGGTGGGGGCCCAACAGTGCTATATTCGTGTGGTTACGTAGCCACTCCCTTGCTCCACAGGGTGGATATTTACAGGACCTCTGGCCTGCTTGTCCCAGAACTCCCTGAAGGCAGGAATGGCCTTACTCATGTTGTGTCTCTGGTGCCCATCACAGAAGCTGTCCGAGCATGTGGCTGACTGTCTCTGTGCTCTGAGTGGACCGAATAGGTAGATGTTGTGGGTTGATAGAAGCAGCTCTGGTAATGAAGAAGAAGGTCGGGGACAAGTTTGGGCTGCCTCAGTGCTGGGTTTCATCCACCTGTGTGGATGAAGGGGAGACATTTTCATGTCTGGCTCAAGATGTCTTTGCCAACCTGCAGTTTTGCAAGATTCTTCGAGTTTGACACCCTCCGTGTCTCCTCATTGACTTGCTGTCTGTCTTCCTTTGATATCATGTCAGAATCAATGCCCTTACCCGTTCAGGTTCTCTGTTCCCAAACTGGCCAATTTGGTCAAGAACTGTCATGGGGGAACATGTGTGGAGCATAGACAGAAGAAAGACTCTCTGCACAGATGGGAGCAAGGAGGCCTCCAGAAGGACCTGATTCAGGTGAGACCCCACGAGTGGTAAGGGGGAGGGAAGAGGCTAGAGGCCAGGAGTCTGGGCCCACCAGTCAGGCCTCTTCCACATGTGCTGTTGCCTTTTCTTTAAAAACTTCCAGAAAAGGACAGTGAGTAATGTAACAAACATCCAGATTACCATCCATAATTAATGGGTATTTACCTTTTGTCATTTTTTTCTTTTTTGGATATCCTTTTGTCTCTTTTCCTTAAGGAGTATGGCATCTTCTTGATCAAATCATATTTGTGGTATTGTTCAAATGACTGGATTCCTAAATGGTGATATTTTAGGAGGCATTACGGTGGTGGGTCTAAGCCATCCCTGAATCCAGGCCAAGGACGACGTTCTCATCCCTCCTGCCCACAGTGCTGGGGTGTCCGCGGTGTGTGGGGTCTGGCGTGACTGCCCGAGCATGCCCATGCCAGCCTCTTACAGTGTTCTCTGCACCTTTGACTCCCTTGGAATGGAATGTCTCTGAACCATAGGCTCCGGAGATGAAGCTTCTTCCACATTCCAGATTCTTCAAGGTGGGATCTGGGAAAAGGACCCCTCAGGAGGAACATTTTTTAAGCTGAATGCTGACTTCTCAGCTAATTACACAATAGGCGCTTTTTTCAGCCAACAGGACTGTCCTTGTTTGCAAATGTTGTGAACCAGACGTCCTGAGCTCATTTTTCCTTTGATCCGTGTTACACAACTTCTCTGAGTGCTAATCTGTTCCAATTCGAAATAGATTAAAACTGCCATATGAATGGGAACTGCAGGTTTTTGTTTTTCTTAAAAATCATCTCTCTGAGGGGGAAAGAAATCTGAGAAATTCTGTTATGCTGGGTGAAAGTATTAATGATGATTTCCTTGCCAAGATGATTAACATGAGGAAAGTATGGAAGGAGAAAAAAAAGAGGAATCCTGGAAAAGCAACTTGTCTGGGGAGACCATCAGTAGTTTCAAAGGTTATTTCAGGCGGGGTGCTGAGGCTGGTTCAAATCTGAGAACCTCAAGTGGCTATGAGAGGAAGTTTCCAGAAAATGAACTATTTCCAGTTTTTTGTTTTCATGTCAGTCAAATGTAGAATACACAAGGCTGGTAAGCCAGACCACAGAAGTGAAGACTCGATATCTCATGTGGTGTGGTGGGGCCTCTGTGGCCTGGGAGCCATGCAGTGCTTTTGTTTGTTTAGATTCTCCTTGGCCTTGAACGATGACAGGAGGGCACCCATCTGTTGCTTCTGCTGATACTCAGGCAAGACACTGCTTAGTTCTTAGTCACAGTTATACATCAGAGCAAATATGGGCCAGAGAGTCCAGCTTTCCTGTTCTTTTGACAGTGATGCTTTGACGATGGTGGAAGAAAGCTATGAGGATTTGTCTTTCTTATAATGAATGGCATATATTACTGAGAACTCACCTTTTGAGTTTTTTTGTTTGTTTATTTGTTTTTGTTTTTGTTTTTTTAGAAAGGGAGGCAGGCTGGGCAGAGGGAGAGGGAGAGAGAGAATCCTAAGCAGGCTCCACACCAAGTACCAAGCCCAATGTGGGGCTTGATCTCATAACCCTGAGAGCATGACCTGAGCTGAAATTAAGACTTGGACACTTAATTGATTAAGCCACCCAGGCGCCCCACCTTTGAGCTATTTTAGATGACACTTTGGATCATTCTAAGAAGGAGGATTCTAATCTTGGCCTTGGAGTCCTTGGTAATGTGTCCCTTGGTAATGTGTCCTTGGTCCTTGATAATGAGTCCATTACCTAAATCCCAGGTAATGGATTCAAGTCCTTCATTAATACCTCTGGGAGAAGGTATTCCAGAAATGACCAGCTCACACTGAATTTAGCAATAGAAAAGGCCTTGTTTATTGATTATATACCAGAAAACTCAACCCAAGTAGCACAGCAACAAAAAAATTTACAAAAAGGTTTAAGGGGAGATGTGGCTCCAGGGAGGATGAATACAGGGTCTCAGAATAGGTCATAAGAACACCTGAATTCTGTGTTCATGATTTAGTCCCATATTCCTGGGATAGTCCATTCTCAAGCAGGCTAGGGTAGCACAGCGCTAGCTTTATTTTCCAGGCCCAAAGCCAAGAGGAAAAGAAGAATCTGCTTCCCTAGAAGCTCAACATAAGGGTCTTCAGAACTGAAGCTCATTGCCTCTGATTGGCCTGACAAATTTAGCCCAAGTCACATGCCCGGCTCTGAGTTGGCCACTGAGCACTGATTGCTGAGGCCTGAGTCAGGAACCTCTCCCCTAGAACAGAAGGAACCATCTTCTCTAGACCCAGAGTCTAGACCGTGTTCCATCCAGGGATTCAAACAATATCATCAGAACCTGGGCACATTCGAACAATGTCATCAGAAACCATCTCTCATCTTCTTCGCCCTATGGGTTGTCTTCACTCCCAGATAAGTTATGTCCTCACTAGGTCAAAAGTAGAGGAGAGGTCTGGTTCTATTAAAAAACTGGAGGATGAAACAAGAGGTAAAGCAGGGCTGCTGAAAGGCCCACACCTTGCAGGAAAGTGCCAGCGAGCTAACAAGAGGAAAAATGAGTGAGCAGACCTCATGTTCTCACCAGTGCGGTCTGTCTGCACCTCGTTGGTCACCACTGAACCATGTATCAAACCACCCCAGACTTCCAGCATGCTTGTGGAGCAGATGGATTCAGCTGTTTCTGTTGTCCAGAACTCAGGGCTTTGTGACAGGTGCTTCACTTCTGCATTATTTCATCATTACGGCATCTTAACTTACCAAGTGCAAGGCGAGCTATGTTCTTCTATTTGTCAGGGGAGCCATACATCATCTCTGCAGAGATCCGTTCATCTTTAGTTATTTCACGGCTCTTCACGTCTCAGTTTGACTCAAGATGAATTTAATCATGGGTACTTTGGAACCATAGGAGACTTTGTCTTATACTTATTTATTTTAGAGTGGTCAGTATCACTCAATCAACATTTTAGTGAAAAACAAGAAAAAGCAAACTACTTTTAATGTGATAGTTGAACTGTATTTTTGAATCCCTTGGTTCTGCATGCTACGTTGGAATAACACGGAGCAGAGGAGCTGGATCCAAGAATCGATATGTGTTCTGTTATTAATCACACGCAGTTAATACTTCTTAGAGAGTGGATTTTACAAAACACAGGAGAGAGAGCTCGAGCTCTGGCTTCTTCTGATATACGCAGTATAAAGGAAAAGAATTGCCCTCGTTGGCTAATATTGAAGAATTGCCTAAATATAGGAATTTGTCTCTCCATGTAGCTGAATATATAGGGCAAGTCAAATTCCCGCCATTGAATGAACATAGTGTGTTCATGTGTTTGATGAAAAAGATTTGCTAATTTGCCCTTTTAAGTTTTGTTTCAAGTTTGTTTTTCTTTACATTAAGGAAAGTAATAAACTCAGTGCCAGTTTTATGTCACTCTGTATCTAAATAAACATACACCTGCAGGGTCTACTACTGTTGGTTTCCTCTTTGAGAATCCTATCTATAAACGCAATAATTATAATGACTAGTTGTTTATGGAAGAAATGGTTATTAAAGTCTTTACTTGTGTAACTCTGTTGTGGTTTTTTTCATTGTAAGCCAAATCAATCTATAAATCAGGGTCACAGTTCACAGGTTTGCCACCGATTGGCTCTGGGGGGCTGGGTTGGTCTTTATCTGCATTAGTTTCTTAGGAGTACTTAGCAGAGTACCACACACTGGCTTAACACAGCAGGGATTTATTATCTCATGATTCTGGAGGACGGAAGTCACATTAACAGGTACCTACAGTTAGGACTGCAACGTATCTTTTGAGAGGACACAATTCAACCCATAACAGCCTGCCCTCTGAATCCCCAACATTCACATCCTTCCCATGTACGAAAGATTTTCACTCCATCCCAGCATCCTCCAAATGTTTTTTTTTAAAGATTTTATTTATTTATTTGAGAGAGAGGGAGAGCTAGCGAGAGAGCACAAGCAGGGGGAGCAGCAGAAGGAGAGGTAGAAGCAGATGCCCCGCTGAGCAGGGAGCCTGACGTGGGGCTTGATCCCAGGACCTGGGGATCATGACCTGAGCTGAAGGCAGATGCTTAACTGACTGAGCCACCCAGGTATCCCGCATCCTCCATATCTTAACCCATTCCAGCATCAATCATAAGTCAAAAATCTCACCTAAACATAATCAATCCAAAGGCCCCAAACCTCATCTTCTAAATCATCTAAATCAGATATGCGTGAGACTGTAGGTACATACAACCCATCCTGGAACAAAATTCCTCTCCATCTGTGGACCTGTGAAACAAGTTATCTGCCTCCAAAAATATAATGGTGGGACCAGCATAGAGTGGATATTCCCATTCCAAATCGGAGAAATTGGAAGGAATAAAGGGGTCAGAAATTCCAAGCAAGTTTGCAACCCAGAGGGCAAGTTCCATTAGGTTTCAAGGCCTGAGAATAATCCTCTGTGGCTCCAGGCTTCACCGTCTGGGCCCCAGGTGGCAACCCCCAGCCTTTGGGTCCCACCTTCTTTGGCCTCTGAATCTGTGGCTCTGCCCTCAGAGTCATTCTTCCTTTCCTTCATCTCATCTCTGTCTCTGTCTGGCCAGGGTGACCGTGTCTCTGCTGATGTAACAGTCTTCCACGAATGTCAGGAGGATCTGTGTCAACAAATTGGAAGGTTCTCCAATCCCATCTCTATTCCTTGCTCCTGCAGAGATGACTGATTGGATCTGGGAGTCACACCCCTACTCTCTCTAGCTGAAGTTGGCTCATCCACATTCTTAGTGTTCTCTCCAGAGCCCACTTTCTCATTTTTTTGGTATATGGATAGGTGAAAAATTTTCCCAATCGCCAAGTGCTGGTTTGTTTAACAATTCTGCTCCCAATTTATCTCTTTCCTCTCAAATTTGACTGTAAGCAGCAAGGAGAAACCAGGCCACAACTTCCATACTTTGCTTTGAAGTCTCTTCAGTGAAAGAATCCAGGTTCATCATTCACAAGCTCTATTTTCCATCCCACAGCAGAACAGAACTCAGGCAAGTTTTCTGCCACTTTATAAATAAGAATCACTGTTCCTCCACTGTCCATAACACATTCATAATTTCCTTTTAAGGCCTCAACAGAAGAACCTCTACCATTCCTATTTCCAGCAATGTTCTGTTCCTAAAGGGGTATGGATTCTCGAAGATTAATAGAGCTTTCCTGTAGCCCTGTCTTCTTTCCGAGCCCTTCCTGGAATTGCTTGTAATGTCCTTACTTCTACCGACAGTCTCCTCAAGGCAAGCCATGCTTTTTCTATGATGTGCCTCGAAATTCTTCCAGCCTCAACCAATGACCCCATTCCAAAGCCACTTCCATATTTTTAGGTATTTGTTACAGCAACCCTCTATTTCCCGGTACCAGAATCAGTGTTAGTGTCTTAGGGTGGCCATAACAAAGTACCACAAACGGGTGGCTTAAAACACAGGAGCTTATTATCCCACGGTTCTGGGGCTAAAAGTCTGAAATCCAGTTGTTGGCAGGGCTGACCTCCCTCTGGAGGCTCTAGGGACGAGTCTTTCCTTGCGTCTTCTAGGTTCTGGTGGTTTGCTGGCGATCCTTGGCATTGTTGGGCTTGTAGCTGCAACATTCCCACCTCTGCCTCTGTGTGGGTCCATTTCCCTCTGTGTGGGTCCATGTCTCTGCATCTCTTCTGACATGGACACAAGTCATACTGGATTTAGGGCCCAGCCTGCCTCATCTTAACTTACTACACCTGCAAAGACTCTCTTTCCAAATAAGGCCCTATTCACAGGGAGCTGGGTTTAGAATGTCAACATATCTCTTGGAGGCACATAATTCAACTCACAACCCTCCTCTTCTGAGGGTTTTCACTTCCCGCATTTATGCAAACAAGACCTTTTTGGGTGCACATTGACAGAATACACAAAGCAAACTGTCTGGCTCTCATAGCTCATATATTCATGGGTAGTTCCCATATCATCAGGGCCGGGACACTCTTGCTCTCTCTTAATTCCCTATTCCCCCGTGCCGTCTTCCTTCTCAGGTAAATAGGTAAACTGTGCTGGCTTCACTCCACTGCATCCCCAGCTGCTTCTATTTCAGAAAAAAGGATGCTCCTATTACAGTACTTGTACAAATGGTCTCAGCCTTCCTGTCCTGAGCTCCACCTGTGCCAACTACCTGCCCTGCGCATGGGGGCAGTGGGCTTTGCTGCATGGTGTGTGCCTGAGTTCTCTCCTGGATCCAGAGCTGTGGTCAGCTATTCGGGCTGAGATCACAGAAAACAAGCTGCCATTACCAAAAGGAAGAGGGAGAAGGAGAGCCTGCCAAGCAGGCTGGCACAGGGAGATGCCCGTCCAGGTCAGTACGTGAAGGGGCTGAACCAACAGGCCTCTAAGGGCCCTTCAGCTCTAACTTTGCTGTGCATCTTGCTGCATAGCCTCCCCTGATTCTTGGCCAAATAGTTATATATGGCAGCTTTAGCTTCTTTGTCAATAAAGCACTACTTCATCTTGTGCCTTTTTTTTAATTTAATTTTTTGGAGGGTCGGCTTTGGTGAAGTATAATTTACATACAATAAAATCTACCAATGATAAGTGTTCGGTTTGATGAGTTTAGACAAATGCATTCAGTTGTACAACCACCACCGCAATCACTGTATAGAACATTTCCTTCATCCCCAAATGTCCTCTTGTATCCCTTTATTGTCAGTCTTCTCACCCCATCCCTCGTCCCTGATAATCACTGATCCACTTTCTGATATTACAGCTTTGCGTGTTTTTTTTCTTATAAAGATAATCCATTAATGTACTTGGTATTTAGTTTCTAGGGCTAGAACTCAAGTCCTGGTACAAGTTCTACATAAATACTAGCTTTTATTAATATGAATGGGCTTGGGGCGCCTGGGTGGCTCAGTTGGTTAAGCGACTGCCTTCAGCTCAGGTCATGATCCTGGAGTCCCGGGATCGAGTCCCGCATCGGGCTCCCTGCTCGGCAGGGAGCCTGCTTCTCCCTCTGACCCCCCCCCTCATGTGCTCTCTCTCTCTCATTCTCTCTGTCTCAAATAAATAAATAAAATCTTTAAAAAAAAATATGAATGGGCTTGGTGAAATTAGGGAGAATTCGGTCAGCATTTTAGGATGAACCATATACCAGTGCTGATACTTGATAGCTTTTAACGTATGAAAAATGGGAATTTTGTGGGGTTCAGTCTGATAAGAGTAGGATAAAGAAGTCGCTCAAACTACTGCTGGTTGCTGCATAGGGAATTTGGTGTTGACCATCTTTGTCCCTTGCCTTTTACTCATTTGATACATGTGGCTTTGTGCTTGGTGATGTGCTGACGTGATAGGATAAAGAATGGGTTATCACTGTAGGAAGGCAGCTGTCTTTTTGAATGTGATTTGCCCAGCCCATCTCCATCCTTTCTCATTTGGTAAGATCCCCTGATTTTCACTGGGGATCCCTCAGCCCTCAGGGTTTATGCCTTGCCCCATGCCTGGTCCAAGAGTGATATCTTCCTGGCCACAGTGATTGGTTCAAGGATGAACACATGACCCTCTTAGAGCCAATCAGAGCCCAACCATAGGACTTTGCTGGAGCTACGAAGAAGACATGCTCTTTTCTACCACCGAGGTTTCAGCCCAGGGCTATGAAAGCCATCCTGCCACTCTGTGGAGAAAGCCTGACTAAGAACAGAATTTTATAGAAGAAAGTAGAGCTGAGAGACAAACAGTGAGACAGAATCCAGGTGACATTATTTGAGGCTCTGTCATATCCAGCTGTGCCTTAGACTCATATTTCCAGATATCTCACTTACATAAGCCAGTACTGTTCTTTGCTTTAACCAGTTGGACTTGTATTTTTCTGTCACTTGCAACTGCAGATTCCTGTTACAGCATGCCATCCCAAAGAGATAAGTGCATGATCATGTCTCTGGAAACTATTTAAAATATGTACTTAATGGGCATCAAAACCAAAATTGTTTTAAGAATGCATCCGTTTTAATCCAAACAAAAAAGGAAATCTTTTATCTTGGTTGAACCTGGTAAGAGAAAATTTAGCACTTTTTGTCCTTCTCTCTCTCTCTCATCTCTGAGACACAAACGTATTAAAGAAAAAAAATATCTTTTTGCTTCAATCTATTGTTAAGCTATAATAATGCTTTGGAGAAACGTTGGAACATCTGGTCCTATGGACCTTTGCATCTCCTATTTTACAAGGGCAAGATAGGATCAAGGAAGCAATCTAAGGAAGCCCCAGGTTCCACCTGGGAGTGATTTGTGCCCATGAAGATTGTATTTTCCCCTTTCAGTCTGTTCTAGTGCTCTCTTCTCTTGATGAGGCTGGGTGTGTGGCAGGGGTTCTCACCAGTGTCCTGTTCCCACTTACTAGTCCTAATTCTCAACCCCTGATTTATGTCACAGGCACCCAGCCTGGTTGAAAGAGACTAGACAAATTTACACTAGACTCTTGGGGCTATAGTTTTCCAGCAGAGCAAACAATTTCTGGATCAGTTAGCATCAACTGGACCCTGGTCTAAATCCTGGTTCTGCTACATATTAGGAGTGTTTCCTTGAAGACAAATAACTGCATGTCATTGAAACTTAGTTTATGGGGCACCTGGGTGGCTCAATCAGTTGAGCATCTGTCTTCGGTTCAGGTCATGATTCCAGGGTCCTGAGATTGAGCCCCACATCGGACTCTCTGCTCAGTGGGGACCCTGCTTCTCCTTCTCCCTCTGCCTCTCCCCCTGCTTGTGGGCTTTCTCTCTCTGTCAAATAAAAAATCTTAAAAAAAAAGAAACCTGGTTTATTTATCTTCAATCATCATCATCATCATCATAATAATAATAACAACAACTCTCCTTTAGGATCACTATGAGGATTAAGTGAGATAAGGCACAAATAATGAACATTACGGCCAACATTTAAGTGCATACTTTATGCCAGCCCTGTGCTAAGAGCTTCTACACTAGATTCTGTTGGTTGCCCACCCAGCATCCTTACCCCTCTCTTCCATCCTAATAGAACCTTGATTTGGTTTAGGAATCTAATCCTTCTCTGGAAAGCCCTGTATGTTTTTCCAGGGGTCTCTTCCCTTTGGGGGAAGCTTGTCTTCCTCTATTTCCTTTGCACATGATTGGTTCAGGTTTAGGCATGTGACCAAACTCTGGGCAATGAAACTTGAGGGGAATTCTATTAGGGGGCCTCTGGGAAATTGTTCTCTTGATCCTAATTTGCTTCTGGACAGCATTGTTTCTGAATGCAAAGACCAAAGCAGCTATAGCCATCTTCCACCAACTAGAATACAAAATCATCATCACAGATTGGCAGAGCAAAGAGGTGGAAAGAATCTGGGTCTTCTAAGTCATTGTCAACAGAATCAGTCATGCCCTTCCCTAACATAGGACTTCCTCTTATGTCCCATAATACAGTTCCCTATTGTTTAAGTCAAGTAGAATCTAATTACTGACACAGATTTATTTATTTTATTTTTTATTTAATCCTTAAATAGCTCTATGAGGAACCTGGTTGTTCAGTGCATGGTTACTTTTCCAGGATGTTCTTCCATCCTCCAGTCTGCTCAGTCCTAGAGGGCTTTTGATCTGCTGTTTGTCATCTGATTGTACCTCTTCCTGTTGTTCCTTTGATTCTGACTTTTCGCAAAAGGACTTGATGCCACACAGCTCTGTGGACTTGTAGAAGGAAGAGATGCTCTTAGCTCATGTTCTGGGAGGAAATCTGCTCAGTAACTGACCATATAAAAGTGAATACACTTCCTCTTGGAATCCTCTAGCACAGAGCCATCATGCACATGGTACGTGTGTTGCTATTTTATTGCTGCATAACAAATTGCCATATATCTAGCCAATTTATTATCTCTCAGTTTCATAGTCAAATATTTGGATAGGCTTGACTTGGTTTCTGGGTCTCACAAGTCTGAAACCAAGGTGTAGGCTGGGCTTGGTTCTCATCTAGAGGCTTTGGGAAGAATCCACTTTCCAGTTCATTCAGGTCATTGACAGAATTCAGTTCCATGTGGTTGTCAGACTGTGGTCCCCACTGCCTAGCTGGCTGTTGGCTAGAGGCTGCTCTCAGTCCCTAGAAGCTGCCTTCTGGCCCTAACATGTGGCCCTTCCATCCTCAGAGCCATCAAGGACACAGTGAATCCCTTTGGTGCTTCACATATGTCTGACTTCCTCTTTGGCCAATGGTAGGAAAAAACCCCAAAAAAGAAAAACAACTTTCTGCTTTTAAAGAGCTTGTCTGACCGGATCAGGCCCAAATCTCATATTTTTAGGTCAACTGACTTGAGACTTCAATTCCTTCAGCAAAATAGCCCCAGATTAATGTTAAATTGAATAATTAAGGTACAGGAATTTTGGATAGGGGCCATCTTTAGAACTCTGATTACCATAGTAGTGTTGTATAAAATTATTATTATTAATATTATTTTGGTATTGAATCAAGGAGAGGACAGAAAAAAATGTTAAATAAAGTATCAAATTAATTGAGTTTTACCTTGGCTAATTTCAGGACTCCTTTAATATGATATTAGTGTCACTCTGGTTATACTGCCCATTGTTGTAACCAAGAAAACCACCACCTAACAGAAGAAAAACCCAAACAAACCAGTAATTATGCTGATGTTGTTGCCTTTTTTATTTTTGGAAGGAAGAGAATTTGCTGATCTGGGCCAACATATTCCCCTCAATGGCTGGCAGTGCTCATTACAAATGTTATTCATAAATAGTGTTTATTTATTTTGGGGTCTTGAGAAAAAAAGTTACTTATTTTTTTAAAATAAAAATGGATTTAAACATGTGGAAGAGCTTAGAAGAAGGTTAGTACAATCAATATAAAATAGTTGTAGAAATGGACCTGCTTCATTATAATGTTGTGATTTCTGAGCCGTGTTGAGTTTTGATAGTTGCCCAACACTGTAATTATGAGTAGAGCTAGGAAAGTTGATGCCCTTCAAAATTTTGGGACAGTTGATTGGGATTTTGTAGGCAATCCAGTGTCGAAAGATTTGCTTCATCATTTTGTGGTTGAGAAACAAGGATCATATAAAAAGAAAAGTTTGGAGATTCTTGGTGGATTTTGCCATACTGTGGTTTGTAGCCTATTCACTGGAAGCACCATGAAATCCTCAGTACTAAAGGTCAACTTTAATTAACCTTCTAACAGAAAAGCAGCTAGTGCGTGCATGTGTGTATGTGTGTGTGTTGTCCTAAAATGAGAGGCCCAGGGCCGCATTTTCCCCATATCGAATAAACAACAAGAGGAGTCCTAGCTGGCAAAAGGATACAGACCACTGCCTCAGTTGATCTGTCTCCAGCAAAATAAGTTCAAAGTAAAGTCCCAAATGACATCTGAATGGGGGGTGTAGCTCTGTGGGCTGCCTGTGACAACCCATGTGGGATCCTTTCTGTGCTTGAACTGTAAACCTGGGAAGAGTCTTGGAAATATATCAGTTCTGCCTGAACCCACTTGAGCTTGTGAAAAAGGAGAAGGAGGAGATGAAGGATAAAGAAGCTCAGTGGTTGAGGAGTAACAGTTATGGAGTCAGCCAGACAGGGCTTCAAGTTGTAGCTTGAAGGAGAGCCCGGAGAGTTGTTGAAAGACTCTGGGGTCTTCATCTGTGAAATAGAGATGGTGATGGTGGTGATGATGATGATGATGATGATGATGATGATGATGATGATAAAATACCTGATGTGGGCTGAATATTTGTGTCCTTCCCTCCAAATTAATAGTTTGAAATCCTAACCCCCAATGTGATGGTGTTTGGAGGTGGGGCCTTTGGGAGGTAATCAGGTCATGAGGGGGGAACCTCATGAATGGGATTAGTGCCCTTATAAAAAGAGACCCCAGAGAACTTCCTTACCTCTTCTGCCACGTGCAGTTACAGCAAAAAGGTGGTCACCTAGGAAGTAGGTTCTTACCAGACACTGAATCTGCTGGCACCGTGACCTTCTTGGAATTCCCAGTCTCCAGAACTATAAGAAATAAATTTCTGTTGCTTATAAGCCATCTGGTCTTATATGAGATATTTTGCTATAGCCATCCAAATGAACTAAGACCATGCCTCTTATCTTCGGATAAGATAAGTGATGTATGAAAGCATTTAGCAGAGGACCTGGCATGCAAGTACTTAGCATGCTGTAACTGAAGGAGATTCATGAAAGAAGGAAGCAGGAAAGAGAGAAAGGGAGAGAAATAAGAGAAGGAAGAAATGGAATATGAGAAAATGAGACTGTTGGGGGAAGACAGAAGAAGGAGGGTGGTGTAGGTCACCAGAATTTGATGCACTTATAAGTTTATTTATTTATTTTTATTATTTGTTTGTCGGGGGGGGGCACAAGCCCGGGGAGGAGTGGCAGGCAGCAGGAGAAGCAGGCTCCCCACTGAGCAAGGAGCCTGGCGTGGGGCTCAATCCCAGGATCCTGGGATCATGATCTGAGCCAAAGGCAGCCACTTAATGAATTGAGCCACCCAGGCGCCCCTAAAAGAATAAGTTTAAATTAAATATTTCATTGCCCTTGTGAGGTTGAGTTCCAGGGATGAACATTGTTTACTGCATACATCCCTTGGAAATGCTGAGTTTCTCCATTCTTTGATTGCAGCTTTAAGGGACTGGCCAGCGTAGCCCACAGGATGCCTCTGTAATCCAGTGGTGATATTAGTGGAGCTCAGGGAATATTTTGTAACCACCAGTCTTTATTTGTAAACTTACTCTACACTGAAAATGTAATGTAAACTAATGCTTTGCCTAGATTGGAAGGCAATTGTATAGTTTGCTAAGGCTTCAATAATTCCTTTCCCTTTACTGTTAAAGATGTAGGTGAGTGGTAAATAGGAACATGAGCACCTCTCTCCAGTTATCCTGTCAAGAAGCAGTAGATAGGGGGCTCCTGGTAGTTCAGTCAGTTAAATGTCAGACTTTTGGTTTCAGCTCTGGTTGTGATCTCAGGGTCTTGTGATCTCAGGGTCTGCATCAGGCTCCATGCTCAGCAGGGTGTCTCCTTAAGGTTCTTTCTCTCCCTCTCCCTCTGCCTCTCCCCCCTGCTCCCTTTTCCTCTCAAATAAATAAATAATTTTTAAAAAAGATAGAAGCAGTAGATAGGATGGCAATTTAGTGGCTGGATGTCCCATTAGGGGCAACACAGGAGATGCTGGGTCCTTTTGGGGAATGTCAGCAGAGACTAGCGCAGGGCCTGGCTCATATTGGTCACTTTGAGGATGTTCATTGATCAGCAGATATCTGGATAAATTGGGGTTCTAGGAATGATACTGATAGCTAAGACTCAGAGCTCAGAGTGTATTGGCTCATACGTAAAGTGATCCACTGGCATGGAGTACCTCACCCTGTGAGGAAAGAGCTATCCTCAATTTTTTTGAGATGGGAAGCAGGCTCCCCACTGAGCAGGGAATACTGTATTTTTGTATCTTAGAGGAATAAATGGTCTAGGATGCTCAGTGGGCAGCTGTTATTCAAGCTTTTTATAGGTCTTTATTCAATGGCACATCCTATCTCCAGAACCTGGGAAATCCAGCTCTGCCTTAGCAGGCTCTCTTATCTCTTATAGGGTTAATTATGTAAACCTCCAGGAGAATTTCTTCTCCCCTTAATGGTTCGTCAGAATATGAGACTTGCAGGAAACTGCTCGTCCCTGAATCTCACACACCTGCACCAGTTTAGACACGTCAAGTCTATAATAGGACTTAGCCCTTCCTCCGCACCTCTCAGCTTACGCCATAGGCGCTCCATCTGAAGCGATTGCATGGAGTTTGCTGACCCTGAGAAAGCATTTCTTTGATTTCTCATCATGCCTCTTCTTGGAGTTTTGAAGATAAAATGCTTCTGCTGAGATTGTTGCTTGGTACAGAGCCATGTGACTTTGCAGCCACTGAGCCTGCATCCCGTAATCAAAAACATTTTTCTACATCTTGGATCATTTCGTTAGGCTTTCTTATCCCATTTTGCTGCCTTGCCCCACTACCAGTGTTGTTTTCAGTTCCTGGGTGGTAGTAAATACATGTTTCAGTTGCTGAAATGGGGGGTCTTATAATAAGAAAAAGCATAAAAACAGGGTCGCAAACAGTAAGTTATAGAATAAAATGTGCATGAAAATTTTAAGCTTCCACATGGAACTTCCAGGAATTTAATGATTGTGACTGGTCACCTTGGGCTGCCTCGGATTTCCAAAAATACTTTAATTTCTTCTCCATTTGGGGCACTTTTGATGAAAAATGTGGACTTCTGCTTCCATATACCAGTGTGATGAGTGGTGTTAAAAGCCTGAAAATCCTGGGAACAAACTCCAAATCTGAAGTGTATGGAAGCAGGGAGGTGAACCCTGGGGTCATCTGGTGGAAATGCCGTGCTGACAGATGTGGAGACGAAGGCCCTACAATTGGACGACTCATGCAGTTGCAAAATCAATCCTGAGCAGAAGATCCAGGCTTCTGACTCAGACCTGAGATCATTCCTGTCTGTGATGATCACAGAAGTCCCTGGGTCCCTAGGACACTCTCTGATCCTGTGTGTGGCTTCGCCTCTGTCAGGAGAACCAGTGAGGTCTGGAGATGCTTGTTTCCCAATGGCCTCCCGGAATCCAAGATCCCTGGAGATGGCCAGCCCTAATGCTGTTGCTTCTGGGAAGGAGAATGTAGAGGTCAAACATTAAAGAGTGGCCTCTGGCTAGGCTACCCTTGGGTAATGAAACAGGAAGGACATTTGATGAGAAGCCACCCATGTATTTTGTCTTCCAAGGCTTTGGGACAATCACCAGCTTCTCCCAAAACTTCACTTGCCTTTGGTGTCTCCTCTGCACAGCCAAAATAGAGTTGTGTTTTCAATGTGTTCTGGGTTGCCTGCAGGATTTCTCAGAAACCTCAAGCAGTTGGATAAGCTGTGTGATCTCCATTACCACCCTCTGGAAAACCTGTGGCTAATATTTCACAATGGCCCTGGAATCTGGGGTAGCTTCTCAGTGACCTGGCTTCCGTGGCTTCTCTGGGGTTAGATCAAAGACTTCAAAACAGCCCAAGCATGTGAAATGATTGCTAACTGTTCTCAGTTCTTCCACAGCTATTTGTTCTCGAAAGCCCAGCCTTTACATCTTTTTCCAAAAATTGTACACGGCGTTCATTCTCCAAAGCAGTTGAAAAGCTAATAGACATTCTTATTTTATTCCACCCCTGACTACAGGCAAATCTGTTGCTAGATGAGTTTATCTGAATTCCATTTGCTTAGACCTTGTGAAACGAATACATTTGAATTAATTTGTAGCTTTTTGAGGAGAGGGAAGTGATGCTTTGAGGGGTTAAGCAATGTCTGTGTTAGTTTATATAAATGGATCTTTATGAGAGCAAACATCCTCACACCATGTTACCATATCAGGTCTATTGGTTTATACAAAATTTTCATTAAGTGATGCTAAAATATACACATGGGGAATTTGAAAATGAGTTTTTCCCTTTGAACAGCCGTATATTTATGTTTCTTTGGGTTGCGTTGGCGAATTAAATATATTTTCCCTTTTAAAGCTAACACTGGGGAGAAATATGCATCAATAAGTATGTAAGTTATAACTCCAATTCCCAAAAAACTGCATTTGCTGTATTTGGTAATTCTCTAATACTGTTTCTTTCCATAATAATTAGAACAGAATTGAGATGCCATAAAAGAAACTCCAGACTTTGCTGTCATTTGTTGGAGGGGGTGGGGAAATTAGAAGCATTTGGCTTCTTTATAAGTTGAAATTTTTATTATTGTATTTGTATTTCTAAATGACTGTGAATGGGACGGTGGTGGGTAAACTCATGAATGTTAATCTGGCTATAGCTTCCGCTTTCATAACACTTAGTTATTCTGTCCTTTATTACACTCTTATAGATGTTGATGGTCCAACAATGGGAGCTTTTAAACTAATGGAAGGCTTTCAGCCAAATAGAATGCCTCATTACTAGTGAGTAGGGAGATCTGAATGTGAATTGAGGTGGTTTAAACTAATCTAACATTTTTATAAAAGACTGATACCCATAATTTATGTTTATTTTCGGCTTTCTTTGATTTGAATAAATGAGGGCAGGGATTTATATTATTTCTCATCTTTTCAAAAACATGCCTAGCCTGGGGCCCAATTGCATTAGTCAATATAACAAACAAACCTGAAAGGTCAAGGGATTAACACCGAAAAGTTTATTTTTTGCTTATATAAATGCCACTGTGGGTCCATGAGCGGTCCAGGGCATTTCTCTTCCAGTGGGAGACTCAGGGACCCAGACGCCTTCCATTATATTATCTGGAATATGAAGCTACTGGAATTGCCACAGGGAGGAAGACAGCATGTGATACTGAGCCCTCTGTCAAGTACTTTAGATATGGAACGGCACCTGTCACATCTATTCACTGCCCACACGAACTACAAGGGATACTAGGGAATGGAGGAGACTACATGGGATACTCAGCACTGTCTCCACAACCCCAACACGTCACAGGTGCCTGGCAAATGTTAATTGAGAGAGCGAATGAATGAATCATGAATCCTGTTGAACTGCCTGGCAGTCGGAGAATGCTATCGCTATTTTCAATCAATAGAGAAGGGATTGGAAAGCACTGGAGAAGTATTAACCTTAATTGATTAAGAAATACTCACCTTATTTGCATCATCAACAGCTCTAAGATTTGATTGCTGGTTTTAAGTTCAGGTGTCTTGGCTCTGCCCCACAATGATTTTTTTTTTTCAAGGTCCCGACACAGCAGCCTGAAAACATTCCATTTTTTGATCCTAAAGGCCTCTAAAGCAAACAGCATCTTACAGTTTATTAGGTGGAAGTGTTTCAGAGACTTTGCAGTGTGCATGGTAGGAATGGACCTTGTTCAGGTTACAGAGAACGTTAACCTTTATTGACAAGATGAAATTGAAGCCGTTTTCTCTCGCCACAGAGCAGTTCCCGATCTGTATCGTCAGCACGGAAGAGTTTATCCATTTTCTCCAAAACATTATCTCAAATGAAGTGTCAGAGCACTAAATGGATTTACCGGCTTCTCTTATTTGTTATTTTGATGTTCAGTTTTTTTATCCCATTTATTTATTGTCATATGAAGTTAGAACAGTAACAGAAATAAACAGGGGAGGCTGAGCAAGAAAAAGATCACAACCTCACAATCTTCCATCTTATTCCTGAGTAATTGTTGTGGAATCCTTAAGGAATGTCCTTGTATTTAATTTCTAGTTTTCCTTTTCTTGATTCATGACATTTCATTTCCTCAACATATTGTAATTCAAATAGGTCAGTTCACTCAAACATATTCAGAACACTCACTAAATACAAGACAATGTATGATATAGGTATGTTGCAATAGATGCATGCTTTTCCGTGATACCTTGTTAAGTTGCAATTCTGGAAAGCAGCCCAGGGCAACCAAAAATGGCATAGGTGTTGGACTTGATCACATCAGGTTTCCAATGCAGAGTTTGCCACCTTCTAGCTGTGGGACCCTCAGACAATTACTTAATCATGCCCAGCTGCAGTTTCCTCATGGGGTCAGATGGGGGCAGGAGAGTGTGCGGAAGACCTTAAGAGATCCTAAGCAAGGACACAGTACAGTCCCTGGACACATTACCCTCGATGTAGCTTCAGATAACACTGGTATTTTATGAAATGACATTGAACTTACTGTGTGTTGAAAATACAATAACATTTTTCTAGATTTGGCAAAATCCTATATATTCTCAATGTGTCTAGAAAAGCTTATGGTTGCTCTTCATTCCTTTCTTTGCCCTGACCCCCAACAATATCCCCACCCCAAGTATATACTAAGTCAGCCTTAGTATATACCTAGCCCTAAACATTAGGCACCCTAGTGGTCGCTGCACTTATTATCACTTATTTTTTCTTTATCTGAGAAGCTGTTCGTAATATGCTAGGTAGTGATGGAAAAGACAACATCATAATTTGTTAGCTTGGTAACTGGCACTGGAAGTCCCCCCCTTTTGTGGTGTGTATGCTGTGGCCTTGGAAGTCTCTTCCCCTAATTAACAACCTGTGAGAAATGCAGAAGTAAATCATCAGAGCAACTGGACCACTGTGATAGTAAGTGCTAGAACATTCTAAATTGCAGTACTAATCATGATAATAAGGCCACATATTTTGTGTCTCCCTTTTAATTGCTTAACTCTTCTGAGTAAGAATGGCATGGTTATCATGATGTAGAGACTAAGGGGTGATTTATTTCTTCCTTAATCTGGGCTTTATGAAGAAACTTTTTTTAGTCTATTGGGAATTGAAGAAGAACAATTTAAGTAGATAATTTTAAATACAGTTTAATACACTAATAGGCAGCCCCCTGAGTATGGATTTGCCTTAGAGGCAGGGGATATCGTCTGCATAAAGCATCATGCTCTAAAACCCAGGTACCCTGGTTGAGTCTTGCTCTTCTGCATTTGGCTACTCAGTTATGGATTCAAATTCATAGGTGAATTTTTTTTTTTTTACTTGAACCAGAAAATCTATTTATTGGACACTTAAGGAGCTCATTATAGGATGATTAGTCTTGTAAGTTG
The DNA here is from genome assembly GCF_011800145.1 of Mirounga leonina. Lineage (NCBI taxonomy): Eukaryota > Metazoa > Chordata > Mammalia > Carnivora > Phocidae > Mirounga > Mirounga leonina. Next base: position 36,891,237 of record NW_023270855.1, on the reverse strand, counting down.
TTTTGCTGGTTTGGACCTAGAGGTCACATGTTCTGATTCAACCTACAGTTCTTGAATGTGAGCCATGAAACAATCAGTGATTTCTTAGCGATGATTTTATATATAGTATGTTAGGTCAGTAAGTCCTTATAAAACCTTTGTAGTGTAGTATAGTAGACACCTTTTGAGGTCTCTGCCAGGCTAACAAGCCCCCTCCCCCCAGTAGCCCCTCCATTCATAAGTGTGGGATCCAAGAACCATGTTTGTGTTGCTTGACCTCATCACCATTCCACCCATCCCAGGACCACCTGACACATGGTGGACCAATTACATTCCCTCACCTTGGATTTGGGAATTGGATAAAAATTTCAGTTTATCCTGGGCTAATCTCTGAGTAGAAAGGTGGAAACATGGAGAATCTATGCGTCTTTCTCTTTGCTCTATGAACCAATGGGCCAAAAAAGCAAGTCTTTAGAGAGGAGACTGGAAAGGGACAGAAAGGAGAAGTGAGAGAATTTGGCCCAGCAGTCTGGTGGCTTTCTTGATTCCAGTTCCAGGCCTTTCCTGAGGCTGGACTGCTTTCAGTCTCTTGAATTCCATCCAGCATCCTGAGGCTGGACTGCTCTCAGTCTCTTGAATTCCATCCAGCACTTTTATATCTTAAGATAAATTTTGTTACTTAAAAAAAATAACTAACATGAGTAGATGTTTTTATTTCTCTTTCACTTGTGAAAAAGACTGAAGCTCAGGGAAGTCAATCTATGGCAAGAGTTGATGGCACTGTTCCTGAACTCTTGGTCAAGGTCCAGCAACCCGAGTCAAATTATAATCAAAAACGAAAGGGGGATCTTTGGCTCACTTATCTGGGTATTCCAAGGTGTAGCTCTGCCTTTAAGGATGACTAGAGTCAAGATTTGACCAAAATCGTTTGATCAAATTTCCTTCCTTGCCAGCTCTTGGCTCTGTTTGTTTCTTTCTTTCTTTCTTTTTTTTTTTTTAAGATTTTATTTATTTATTTGACAGAGAGAGACACAGCGAGAGCAGGAACACAAGCAGGGGGAGTGGGAGAGGGAGAAGCAGGCCTCCCGCTGAGCAGGGAGCCCGATGTGGGACTCGATCCCAGGACCCTGGGATCATGACCTGAGCCGAAGGCAGACGCTTAATGACTGAGCCACCCAGGCGCCCCGGCTCTGTTTGTTTCTGTGTGGCTTTGTTCTCAGGAGAGTGATCTCTGAGTGTGGGGCAAGATGGCTGTTGGCAGCCCAAAGCAGCAACACTGCAACTTGTGACCCTTGTTAAAGGGTGTGCCAACGTAAGTCTCCCAGCATCCATTGCATTGCCTGAAGAGGGACTCTGCTCAGCCTGGGTCACATGCTGGAGTATGAGGGCCCCCTCGATTGACATCTCCCCCTGTATCAGAAATTTGGGGTTTCATTAATGAAATAATGGAGAAGAGATGCTGAGCAGACCAAAGCAATCTTATTTCATCACATTTGCTGTTTTTTCCTACCTGAGTAGAAGTGACAGATGATGCTCATCTGTGTGACAGACTCCCATATGCAGATTTTCTCCTCCAGCTGTTAGTCACCTCCACTCCCTCCCACTCAAGACAATCAATCTGGATACAGATGATTACAGCTTATTATTCAGATATCCTTAAGTCTACTCTAACTAATTAGAAAAGGCAGTCCTTTGCAAATGTGAGTACTTCCACCATTTTTAGTAACAAGTGTGACACATCTCACAATTGCTTGGGGGCATAAATCCTGTGATGAAAACCCCTGCTTTCAGATGGATGTTATCTAGATCCATCTGAGATTGATGGTGAGGATAATTTTTTTTTTTTTAAGATTTTATTTATTTATTTGAGAGAGCGAGAATGAGAGACAGAGAGCATGAGAGGGAGGAGGGTCAGAGGGAGAAGTAGACCCCCTGCCGAGCAGGGAGCCCGATGCGGGACTCGATCCCGGGACTCCAGGATCATGACCTGAGCCGAAGGCAGTCGCTCAACCGACTGAGCCACCCAGGCGCCCATTGGTGAGGATAATTGTATCAGTATCTTTTTTGACACAAGCCTACCTATTCAAAGCACATCTGAGTGCCTCCCAGCAGCCAGACCCTGTTGTAGACACTGGGCTTCAAGCAGTGAACAAGACGGAAAAAGTTACTGTATTTATATGGAGCTCAAGTTTTTAAAATGAGGGGAGGGAGAGGGACATAAACTTATGAACACATAGAAAGAACTTCGGATATTGAGTGCAATAAAGAAAATAAAACGGGGTACTGGGCCTGTTGTTGTCCAGTACAGTAGCTACTAGGCATGTGTGGCTATTTAAAGTCGATTAAAATTTATTAAAAGGAAATCAAGTTAAAAAATAAGCTCTTCAGTCACACCAGTGATACTTCATGTCCTCAGTAACCGTAAGTAGCTGGTGGCTGTTGTATAGATAGTGCAGATTCAGAATATGTCCATCATTGCGCAAAGTTCTGTTGCACTGGGCTTGACAGTGACTGCAAAGATATAGCCAGGGATGCTTAGGAAGGCTTGCAGCAAAGCTGGAATTTATGCTCAGGCCTAAAGTGACCCATGCCAAGGTCTCGGGGAATAGCATTCCAGGCAGAGCAGACAGTGAATGCAAAGACCCTGAGATGGAAGTGAACCTGGCCTATTTCAAGATCCAATGATGGCCAATGTGTCTGATTGAGTTGGGGAGGCAGGGAAGAGTTTGATCAAGTATGATCTTGGGTTTTATCCTGCACCAGTGGAAGCCATTGCTTGAGCAAAGTAGTGACAACTTTGTTTAATTTCTGAAGAATCGTTCTGGCTGCTGGTGGGGAAGGGGAGTGGCAAGGTTAGAAGTAGCACAAAGAAGGCCTTCAGAAATCATTTGATGAATGAAAAACCTGATGAAGGGGCCCAGCCTAGCCGGGGTGTCCATTAGTCTGACATCTCTTTGCTAGGGCTTGGGCCCTGATAGAGCTCACAGAGGAGTTTCCAGATGCCTTGAAAGATCTCCTATCATGGTGTCAGATCGAGTGGTCAGCCAAATAAACCCTAGAGCATCCTGAGCCCTCAGAGCATGTGAGTTCCCCCAACAGTATCCCTGTCTTTCAAGGCCAAAGCCTGGATCACTGTTGGCTGCCCTCAGCTCTTCTGAGCTCCCACCATGTCTTGGGGACCACTTCAGGGCATTGCTGCTGTGGGATATTCATCCCTTCATATTTCTTCATTAATCTGTTATGGGCCAGCCATTGTATTTGGTGCTGGGATTACAGTGGCACAAGAAAAGGCAGCTGTGGTCCCTGCAAACATATATCTCACACTGTAGATGGAGACTGTCTCAAACAGAGAATCACGTGGGTAAGTGTGTGATGACCCCAGGATGAGTGCTGTACATAAGCAGTTCAAGAACACCCAACAGGGATGTCCTCAGTCAGAGAGGTCAGAGGAGGCTGCCCTGAGGGGGTGATAATTGGGCTGGATTTAAGGAGAAATAAAGATTATGTAAGTGGCAGCTGGAAAAAGTGTTTTGGACAGGGGGAACAGCATGGGCAGAGGCCACATGGACCACAGAGCAATAGACAGGCTAACAGCCCAGTGAGGCTGGGGTGGATGGAACAGAGGCAAGGTGGTGCTAAGTTGGGGGGCTGGGCAAAGTGTGTGAGGAGGGACCCACTGGGAAACCCATCACTGGGGAGTGGGAGATGATGGTGTTCTAGCCTTGCCTTTTCAAATACTTCCCTCTGTCTTTTGTCTACCAGTCAGCTCCACCATGATAGTGGCTTTTACTACTGTCAAAATCCTGTTAGCTAGAACTATATGAAATTACCAATAAACAACCATCTTTGACCCACAAAAAAGGCAGCTTTCTACAGTACAATCCAATACTGTGAGTCAAGCACTAAACTGAGTGCTTTTTGGTTTTGACCCTTTATTTATTTATTCCTCCCAATGACTCCACTCTAACGTGAGTGGTTGTAATCCCATTTTATGGATGATGTAACTGAGAGATTGTGGCTAAGCAGCAGGGCCAGGATTTGAAACCAGCATGCTGGAGTTAAATGCTCCCACTCCTAAGACTCTTAAAACTAAATGCCAAGTGGCCAGCTAGCTTGCAGGAAGCCGCAGTCCAAGGCCTGCATAAGTAGCTTGTGAAGTAGGCCGTTAATACTTGTATTGGAGTATTCTCAAGTGGCCAGAGATTCCAGATGGCTGGGAGAGGGATATTCATTATCTTTGTTTTTTTTCAAAGAACTGTGACACTTGGGGAATTATAAATGAGTTAATGTAACATTAATACCTAGAAATATTCTGGAACAGATCATTAAAAAATCAATTTTCACACATGCGGAGAAGATGAGATTATTGAGTAGTAACCAGACAGCACTAGACTTTTGGAGAGGGGCATGGATGAGTAGCAGTATACGTCGGTTCCCCACAGGATATGCATGCACTGGGAGTTTGGTATTTGCTTGGCTCATTTGGAACTAATGTTTCCTAGTAATTTTTATATTTTAATCTAAGTTGTAAAAAGCTGGCCATCATCCCAGAGCAGGGAAGGGGGAAAAAATGAGGAAAAGAGGACAGAACCAAAACATATGAAGAGCCTGCTCTGGGCACTGTGCCCATTGCTTTGTAAGTTTCATCCCATTCAATCCACAGAAAGACCTAAAGAGGTAGGTGTCACCATTGCCCTTTCACAGACAAGAAAACTGAGTCATAGAGTTGGTAGAGTGCCCTTCGGAATCTAACACAGTTTCAACCCTGGGCATCAGGCGCCGAAGCCCCTCCTCTCCTTACCATACCCGGCTAGTTTCCTGCTTCAAGAGTGGAGCATACGTTGAAATCCAGGCAGAGCGTCCCTGGGATGGGAATCAGGAGGCCCACCCATATCGCTCCCCTGGCTGGGAACTAAGTTCCAGGCGGTGAGTGGGAAGGGTCTTCCCAATGGGTAGTGAAACATGAAAATGTAAGTGGTGCAGACAAGGAGTGTTGTATCCATTCATTCATCCCACCATGGGAACCGATATCCCATGAGGATGTCCAGGCACTGTGCTTGGTGCCGGGGATGTGAGGATAAGAAAGGTGCCTTGTCTCTGGGAAGGACAGATGTTCCTGAAATTCCGGGAATGCCTGCATGCCCTCAGGGGGCTTACCTCCCCAAACAAACCCTCTAAGGGCTTCCAGAGGAAGAATACGAGCAAATACTGTGAAGGAAAGAGCCAAAAACCCCACTGATTTCCTGAGTTGGGAGACGAGATCAGAGCAGGCAGGGTAACTGGGAGGGAGAAAGGTGGCAGGGGAATGGGAGAGCCCTGAACCCTAATCACGGCTGCCTTTGATTGAGTTCTCACCTGTGAGAGGAGCTTGATGTGCAGTTTTGAAGGAGTTCATAGTTGCCTCACTTTATAGGTGAGGGAGTTGAGGCACATAAAGATCAGGTAGGGAGAGACGGGGATGATTGGGCAGACAGGACGGGGGGCTGGGTGGAGACTGAAGCCAGTCATGGGGCCGGGGGCGGGGGGGATGTGCACAGGACAGGGACCCGCCCAGGTTGGAGGGTGCTGAGGCAAGTCTTCCTGATAGGTTCTTGGAGGTTCTTCATCATCAGGATGTGATGAGTGTACCAGTTAGGACTCAGTGCTTGCAAGTAACAGAAACCCACTCAAGTGAGCTCAGCAGAATTTATTATAAAGACTGAGAGGAGGGACTGCCTCAGGGAATTCCAGGGCATTGCTTCTACCTGCCCAGAAGGCAGGGAGACTGGGGCAAAAGCCTTCTGTGGAAACAAGTCTGTTGTTCCAATAGTAGCAAGAGGGCGGTGTGGCAAGAGTGGGGTGAGAGGCTGTTCAATGCAGGAGACCAGGTGGGCAAGGGGGGCAGCGGCCAGACCACAGAGCCTTTCAAAGCCTGGGGGAAGGGTTTATTGTGAGGGTGGGAGGAAACCCCTGGAGAGTGACGTAGTCTGATTCACATTTCTCAGTAGTCACTGGCTGCTATCTGGATGGATGGCAGGGGACAAGGAGTTTGTTGGGAGCCCAGGTGATAGGCAGCTGCCACAGTCCATTGCGAGGGGACAGTCACTGTGACGGTTAATTTTGTGTATCAGCTTGGCTAGGCCATGGTACCCAGCTGTTTGTTTGGTCAGCAGATGACCCTCCCTAACCAGGGGTACCTTATCCAATCAGTTGAAAACCTCAAGAAGCAAAGACAGATTCCATGAGGAAGAAGCAATTCTGCCTCAAGATTGCAACATGAAAACCCTGCCTGAGTTTCCAGCCTGCCTGACCCACCCTCTGGAACCTAGACTCAAGACTGCACTACTTGATCCTATAGATTTTGGATTTGCTACTCCCCACAGTCAGATGAGCCAATTCCTTCAATAAATCAGTATCTCCCTCTCTCTATTGGTTCTGTTTCTCTGGAGGACCCGGGCTAATCCAGAAACTTCCTATGTGGGTACTTGCTTTGCTTGACCATGTGTTCTAGGCCCAACCCGTATGCTGGATTTTCCCAGTTGGAGTCATCCTCAGGATCAGTGGCAAGTAGGTGAGAGAGGCACAGGCCCAGATCCCAGGGAGTTCAGTGTTGGTTGGTTCGACAGAACACACACATAGGAAACAACTGGAGAACCATACGGGCAGGATTTAATTAGAGCCAAAATGTGTGGAGCAGATATTTCCCGCCCATGAAGCAGGCCCTCTGTGGTGGGGCCTTGTCCTTCTGTTATGCAACTTACCCCGCACGAAGGGGAAGCGGAAGTCACCCTTGGAAAGAGTGTGTCGCAGCCTGGGCCCCATATTGCAATCACTTGGGAGATGTTGAAAAAAAAATACCGCCTTGGGATTCGGATGTAATTGCTCTGAAGTTTGGCTTAGACATCTGGATGTCGCAAAGCTCCCCAGCTGGAGTTGAAAGTCACTGCCATAGGACATCTTGACTAGGAGATGAGGTGCCCCTCACCTGAAAAGAGTGAAGAGGGAACCAGGTCAGGGTTCAGAACACTGCATGTCCTGTCAGCTGCCTGTTTTTGTAAATAAAGTTTTATTGGAACACAGCCACACCCATTTGTTTATGTATCACAGTTGGCTACTTTTGCTAAAACAGCAGAATTGAATGTTGTGACAGAGACTCTCTGGCCTGCAAAACCTAAAATATTTACTATCTGGCTCTTTACAGAAATAGTTTGCCAACCCCTCAACTAGGAAGTGATGAGTTTTCGAGGATGTGGGTGGTGTGGGGGAGGCTGGGCCACCATTACTGAGAAAGCATATGGTCGTTGGGTTGAGATACAGCCTCAAAAGCCTTCTCCATACATACAGGCAGTCACCACCATCAGGTCAGAGAGCTCACACAGACTGAAGCCTTTTTGCCGTTTAGTGACCGTTCCTGTTGAAACTTCACTCTGCATGGTGCCTGGGATCTGGTTGAATCAATGAGATGGCCCAAGCTGTTGGATTCTACAGCTGACAGAGGGGTAGAGCACTGAAGTATTTTCCCTGGCAGCACTGATCTCAGAACTGAAATGTATATATTCTGTGACAGTGCCATTGAAGGAGAAGGACTCTGCCAGCAGGGCCGGGGTGGGGGGGAAGGGGAATGCCCAGACACCCCTTGGGGAAGCTGCAGGGTCATGGAGGTTATCACAGAGCTCCTGCCTTGTCCTCTTCATCTTATGGCGACTAGCACAGACCAGCAATTCCAGCCCCTTCTGGAGTCCCCTCTACCCCATCACTCTGGGTACCCCCTTCTGTCTGAATCTATGACATGGGTTGTGCAACAACACGACCTTGGCCTCCTATAGCTTCCCTTTCCCCAGGCCATGGGAGACACTGCTTTCAGTATGATCGTCCTAACCTACTGAGGACATTCCCTGGAACCACTTGGCCTGGAAGAGCTAACTGCGAAGACGAGTGTTAGGAATGTACCTCTCGTGGGACACCTGGTGACCACATGGATTCTGATGTTGGCCATTTGAGCTGTTATTCAGCCTACAGGTGCTAGGTGCTGGGGATACGGTGGTGAGCAAACACAGGTTCCTGCGGTTGCAGAACTAGTCCCATGGGGAGGGGGCTGTATTAACAAAACATCACACAAGGACTTCTAAAGGGTCCCCCTGGTAAATGCTGAGAAGGACACCTCCCTGATCAGCGGTATTTGAGGACTGGTGCCTATGACACCTCTCACCCCAGATATTCAAAGTGCACATAGTATACTCTCAGAATGAGCTAAAGGCCCCGAGAAGTCCCAAAATGAAGAAATCTCTTTGCCCTTCCTTAAACCCCAAACTTTGATGTTTCCCAAACTTTGCTCACCATGGCCCACATTAAAAAAAATCCCTTACGAATAATCCATGGAGTGGCTTTATGTTGCACAGGTCATAATTTGGAAATGCTGCTGTGGAGATTCCTATTTGCTTTTATTATTATTTTTGTAGTTTGTTTGATAACGTGCACATGTTAGTATAATAGTTGGTAGGTAGTACACATGAGTTATACATATAGAGGGAGATGGTACTCAAAACCTTTTATGAAAAAAAAATTTTTAGAGCAGTTTTAGGTTTATGTAAAATTGAGGGGAAAGTACAGAGATTTTGCACACATTCCTGTACGTGCACAGTCTCCTGTGCTACCACATCCCCCACCGGGATGGCGCCTTTACCAACGATGGACCTGCATGGACACCTAATCACCCAGAGCCCATAGTTTATCTTAGGGTTCACTCTTGGTGCCTTTCATTCTCGGGGTTTGGACACATGTATAATGATATGCATTTATCATTATAATATCCTAAGGACCACTTTTAGTGTCTTTAAAAACCTCCATGCTCTACTTATTCATCCCTCTCGCCGCTATCCTTGGCAACCATTTATCTCTTTACCGCCTCCAGAGTTTTGCCTTTTCCAGTATGTCATATGGTTGGAATTATACAGTAATTAGCCTTCTCAGATTGGCTTCTTTCACTCTGTAATCTGCATTGAGGTTCCTCCTGGTCTTTTCATGGCTTGATAGTTCATTTCTTTTTAGTGCTGAATAATATTCCGTTGTTTGGACATATCACAGTTTAATTGTTCACCAACCGAAGGAAGTCTTGGTTGTTTCCAAGTTTTGGCAATTATGAATCAAACAGCTATAAACATCCATGTGCAGGTTTTATGTGGATATAAGTTTTCATTTCTTTTGGGTAAATGCCAGGGAGCAGGGTTGTTGGATCATATGGTAAGAGTATGTTTAGTTTTGTAAAAAAAAAACAAAAAAACCCACCGAACTGTCTTGCACAGTGGCTCTTGCATTTTGTGTTCCCATCAGTAACGTTAGAGGGTGTCTGCTGCTTCACATCCTTGTCAGCATTTGGTGTTGTCAAGGTTCTGCATTTTGGCCACTCTACTAGGCATGTAGTGGTATCTCATTGTTGTTTTCTTTTGCATTTCTCTGATGACATATGATGTAGAGAATCTTTCCACATGCTTTCTTGCCATCTGTATATATCCTGTGTGGAGGTGTCTGTTAAGGTATTTAGCCCATTTTTTAATCCAGTTGTTAGTTTTCTTATTGTTGAGTGTTAAGAGTTTTTGGTATATTTTGGATAACAGTCCTTTATTACATGTGTCCTTTGCAAATGTTTCTTCCCTCCTGTGCTTTGTCTTCTCCTCATATTGACGTTGTCTTTCACAGAGCAAAAGTTTTTAATTTTAATGAGGTCCAGTTTATCAATTATTTTTTTCATGGATCGTGTCTTTGACATTGTACCTAAAAAAGCATCACCAAACCCAGGGTCATCTAGTTTTCTCCTGCATTACCTTCTAGGAGTTGTGTAGTTTCGCGTTTTATATTTAGGTCTCTGATCCATTTTGAGGTAATTTTTGTGAAGAATAGAAGATCTGTGTATAGATTGATTTTTTTTTGCATGTGGATATCCAGTTGTTCCAGCACCATTTGTTGAAGAGACTATATTTGCTCCTTTGTCAAAGATCAGTTGACTGTATTTATGTGGGTCTATTTCTGGGCTCTCTAATCTGTTCTATTGATCTGTTTGTCTGTTCTTTCGCCAATACTGTGCTGTCTTGATTACTGTTGTTTTATAGAAAGCCTTGAAGTTGGGTAGCGTCAGTCCTCCAACTTTGTTCTTGTTCAATATTGTGCTCCTAAATTCTGTGAGAGAAATGCTTGATTTATTCCAGCCAGAAATTTTGTATTTCGAAAATCTTATTTTTATTTATTTACTATGGAAAATTTTATTTTTTTCTTTCGAAAATCTCATAACACCCTACTGCAAGTGTTGGCAAACTACAGCCCATAGGCCAGATCTTTTTTGTAATTGTGTAGAGTTTTGGTAAATAAAGTTTGAATGGAGCACAGCCGGGCTCATTCTTTTATGTATTGTCTGCGGCCACTGTCATGTTACAACAGCAAAGTTGAGATGTGGTAAAGACTCCATAGCTCACAAAGCCTAAAATACTTACCATCTGACCCTTTACAGAAAAAAGTATGCCTGCGCCTATCCCTGCCTTATTGACTCACTTTTAGACACTTACTCATTGGATCCCTGCATTCTGAGCTCGTGCATGCTAGGTTCTGGGCAACAGTGCACCCGCCATTTTGCCCCTGGTATATTTTGCCACATTTTGTCCCCTGGTGTAATGTCCTTTGTGCCCCGTCACACTTAGTAGCTTATCAGATTTACTCACAAAAGAATTAATTTACTCTGACCCCATGGGTGACAGGGGTTCAGAAATACTGAGATAGAGTAATATATCTTTTCCTTGATCATATAGACAAAGCCACTGAGCCCCATAATTATATAGCAATGAATTCCAAGGACCAAGAAATGATTCTTCTTGTTTGCACTGAGTCAGCCTTTTCAAAATCAATACAGAATGGACAAATGGATTTGGGGAGGAGGCACAGAACTCCCAGTCATCCGTGGTGAATACTGAGCATCCTTGAGCGGAATCCTGCCTGTGCTTTCATCCTTCCGTCATTTGCATTCTGGTCTGTGAGAATTATTGAATTAAATGGCAGTTTAGAAGTTGCCTCCAGAGAGCCGTAGGCTTTGTGTATTAATTTAGCATTCAGTTATAACGAAACAATGGCATTGAAGGCTTCCATTTTTACAAGCATCATAATATTATGTGAAGCACTTGGGTCTGTGGAAGGTTGAGACTTCACTTAACTTGGAGCTGTGGGAAGAATCCCCAATGATGTGTTCCTACAAAGCAGAGCCTTTCAGAAGAAGGGGCCTTCCCCCCCTTGATCAGTTCATGGGCTGGTCAAGGTGTCTCTGCCTAGTAGGGCGTTCCCTTTGTTCATGTTTCAGCAGAAAGATGTGATTTCTTTTGTTTTGGGGTGTCATATCATAATAAATTATGTTTTAAAAAACAGTTGTGGGTGGAATTTATTAAACTGAGTTTTGTTTCTGTAAAGTTTTTGCTTCAATAATTTAAAAAAGTTGAAGTCTTTTGTGACTTAAATTTTTTTTTTATTGAAACAAATTTCTATGTAGTAAAATGCACAGTTCTTTAGTGAACAATTCAATGAGTACTGACAAATGAATGTACCTGAGTAACCCATACCTCATCAAGAAAATAGAACATTTCCAGCAAACCAGAATGTTCTCTTATGTCTCTTTGAAATGGATCCCCCCTCCCCTCAGGGAAGCAACCCATGATTGCTCTCACTATTGAATAATAATTTTGCCTGTTTAGAACTTCATATAAATGGGATCACAATATGTTCATTTTTTGTTTCTGGCTTGTTTCACTCAAAATGTTTGTGAAATCCATCCATATTTTGAGTGTATCAGTAGTTTGTTTCTGAGTAATAATCCACTATATAAATATATCACAGATTTATTTATCCTTTCATCTGTTGATGGACACTTGGCTTCTAGTTTTTGGCTATTGTGAATGGGGCTTCCATTCACACCACATTTTTGTGGCTGTGTTTCTATTGGATAGATACCTAGGGGTGGAATTATTGGATCATAGGGTAGATACATGTTTAACTTCACAAGAAATGGCAAAATGGTTTTCCAAAGCTTTTTATATTTCCTTGAGTAATGTATAGGATATCTACTTACTCCACATTCTTACAAACATTTAGTATTTTCAGAAATTTTAATGTTAGTTATGCTAGTGAACGTAAAATTGCATCTGGTTGGAGTTTTAGTTTGCATTTCCCTGATGACCAATCATGTTGAACACTCTTTGGCTTGCATATTAGTCATTCAAATACCTTCCTTTGGAAGGTGTTCAGATCTTTTGCCTTATATTTTCTTTTTCCTTTTTTTTTTTTTTTTTTTAGAGAAGGGGAGAGAGAGAGGAGGGGGGAGGGGCAGCGGAATGGGGAGAGAGAGAGTCTTAAGCAGGCTCCATGCTCAGCGTGGAGCCCAACACGGGGCTTGATCTCACAACCCTGAGATCATGGCCTGAACAGAAATCAAGAGTCAGACATTTAACCGACTGAGCTACCCAGGTGCCCCAATTGCCTTCTATTTTCACTGATGTTTTGAGTTATAGGAGTTCTTTTTTATTTTATTTTATTATTTTTTTTTTAAATTTTTCTTTTCTTTTTTTTTATTCTTATGTTAATCCCCATACATTACATCATTAGTTTTAGATGAAGTGTTCCATGATTCATTGTTTGTGCATAACACCCAGTGCTCCATGCAGAATGTGCCCTCCTCAATACCCACCACCAGGCTAACCCATCCTCCCACCCCCCTCCCCTCTAGAACCCTGTTTGTTTTTCAGAGTCCATCGTCTCTTATGGTTCGTCTACCCCTCCGATTTCCCCCGCTTCATTCTTCCCCTCCCGCTACCTTCTTCTTCTTCTTCTTTTTTTTTTTTCTTAACATATATTGCATTATTTGTTTCAGAGGTACAGATCTGAGATTCAACAGTCTTGCACAATTCACAGCGCTTACCAGAGCACATACCCTCCCCAGTGTCTATCACCCAGTCACCCCATCCCTCCCACCCCACCCCCCACTCCAGCAACTCTCAGTTTGTTTCCTGCAATTAAGAATTCCTCATATCAGTGAGGTCATATGATACATGTCTTTCTCTGTTTGACTTATTTCACTTAACATAATACCCTCCAGTTCCATCCACGTTGTTGCAAATGGCAAGATCTCATTCCTTTTGATGGCTGCATAATATTCCATTGTATATATATACCACCTCTTCTTTATCCATTCATCTGTCGATGGACATCTTTGCTCTTTCCACAGTTTGGCTATTGTGGACATTGCTGCTATAAACATCGGGGTGCACGTACCCCTTCGGATCCCTACTTTTGTATCTTTGGGGTAAATACCCAGTAGTGCAATTGCTGGATCATAGGGTAGCTCTATTTTCAACTTTTTGAGGAACCTCCATACAGTTTTCCAGAGTGGCTGCACCAGCTTGCATTCCCACCAACAGTGTAGGAGGGTTCCCCTTTCTCCGCATCCCCGCCAACATCTGTCCTTTTCTGACTTGTTAATTTTAGCCATTCTGACTGGTGTGAGGTGGTATCTCATTGAGGTTTTGATTTGGATTTCCCTGATGCTGAGCGATATTGAGCACTTTTTCATGTGTCTGTTGGCCATTTGGATGTCTTCTTTGGAAAAATGTCTGTTCATGTCTTCTGCCCATTTCTTGATTGGATTCTTTGTTCTTTGGGTGTTGAGTTTGATAAGTTCTTTATAGATTTTGGATACTAGCCCTTTATCTGATATGTCATTTGCAAATATCTTCTCCCATTCTGTCGGTTGTCTTTTGGTTTTGTTGACTGTTTCCTTTGCTTTGCAAAAGCTTTTTATCTTGATGAAGTCCCAATAGTTCATTTTTGCCCTTGCTTCCCTTGCCTTTGGCGATGTTTCTAGGAAGAAGTTGCTTTGGCTGAGGTCAAAGAGGTTGCTGCCTGTGTTCTCCTTTAGGATTTGGATGGACTCCTGTCTCACATTGAGGTCTTTCAACCATTTTGAGTCTATTTTTGTGTGTGGTGTAAGGAAATGGTCCACTTTCATTCTTCTGCATGTGGCTATTCAATTTTCCCAACACCATTTGTTGAGAGACTGTCTTTGTTCCATTGGACATTCTTTCCTGCTTTGTCAAAGATGAGTTGACCATAGAGTTGAGGGTCCATTTCTGGGCTCTCTATTCTGTTCCATTGATCTATGTATCTGTTTTTGTGCCAGTACCATACTGTCTTGATGATGACAGTTTTGTAATAGAGCTGGAAGTCCGGAATTGTGATGCTGCCAGCTTTGCTTTTCTTTTTCAACATTCCTCTGGCTATGCGGGGTCTTTTCTGTTTCCATACAAATTTTAGGATAATTTGTTCCAT
>NW_023270855.1:36852249-36876827 GCF_011800145.1 Mirounga leonina | reverse complement strand
ATTTGTTCCATTTCTTTGAAAAAAGTGGATGGTATTTTGATGGGGATTGCATTGAATGTGTAGATTGCTCTAGGTAGCATTGACATCTTCACAATATTTGTTCTTCCAATCCATGAGCATGGAACGTTTTTCCATTTCTTTGTGTTTTCCTCAATTTCTTTCAGGAGTATTTTATAGTTTTCTGAGTACAGATCCTTTGTCTCTTTGGTTAGATTTATTCCTAGGTATCTTATGGTTTTGGGTGCAATTGTAAATGGGATGGACTCCTTAATTTCTCTTTCTTCTGTCTTGTTGTTGGTGTATAGAAATGCCACTGATTTCTGTGCATTGATTTTATATCCTGCCACTTTACTGAATTCCTGTATGAGTTCTAGCAGTTTCGGGGTGGAGTCTTTTGGGTTTTCCACATAAAGTATCATATCATCTGCAAAGAGTGAGAGTTTGACTTCTTCTTTGCCAATTTGGATGCCTTTGATTTCTTTTTGTTGTCTGATTGCTGTGGCTAGGACTTCCAATAGTATGCTGAATAGCAGTGGTGATAGTGGACATCCCTGCCACGTTCCTGACCTTAGGGGGAAAGCTCTCAGTTTTTCCCCATTGAGAATGATATTCGCTGTAGGTTTTTCATAGATGGCTTTTATGATATTGAGGTATGTACCCTCTATCCCTATACTCTGAAGAGTTTTGATCAAGAAAGGATGCTGTACTTTGTCAAAAGCTTTTTCTGCATCTATTGAGAGGATCATATGATTCTTGTTCTTTCTTTTGTTAATGTATTGTATCACAATGATTGATTTGTGGATCTTGAACCAACCTTGTAGCCCAGGGATAAATCCCACTTGGTCATGGTGAATAATCCTTTTAATGTACTGTTGGATCCTATTGGCTAGTATTTTGGTGAGAATTTTTGCATCCATGTTCATCAGGGATATTGGTCTGTAATTCTCCTTTTTGATGGGGTCTTTGTCTGGTTTTGGGATCAAGGTAATGGTGGCCTCATAAAATGAGTTTGGAAGTTTTCCTTCCATTTCTATTTTTTGGCACAGTTTCAGAAGAATAGGTATTAATTCTTCTTGAAATGTTTGGTAGAATTCCCCTGGGAAGCCATCTGGCCCTGGGCTTTTGTTTTTTGGGAGATTTTGGATGACTGCTTCAATTTCCTTAGGGGTTATAGGTCTGTTCAGGTTTTCTAGTTCTTCCTGGTTCAGTTTTGGTAGTTGATACATCTCTAGGAATGCATCCATTTCTTCCAGGTTATCTAATTTGCTGGCATAGAGTTGCTCATAATATGTTCTTATAATTGTTTGTATTTCTTTGGTGTTGGTTGTGATCTCTCCTCTTTCATTCATGATTTTGTTGATTTGGGTCATTTCTCTTTTCTTTTTGATAAGTCTGGCCAGGGGTTTATCAATCTTGTTAATTCTTTCAAAGAACCAGCTCCTAGTTTCGTTGATCTGTTCTACTGTTCTTTTAGTTTCTATTTCATTGATTTCTGCTCTGATCTTTATTATTTCTCTTCTCCTGCTGGGTTTAGGCTTTATTTGCTGTTCTTTCTCCAGCTCCTGTAGGTGTAGGGTTAGGTTGTGTACTTGAGAACTTTCTTGCTTCTTGAGAAAGGCTTGTATTGCTATATACTTTCCTCTTAGGACTGCCTTTGCTGCATCCCAAAGATTTTGAATAGTTGTGTTTTCATTTTCATTGGTTTCCATGTATTTTTTTAATTCTTTAATTTCCTGGTTGACCCATTCATTCTTCAGTAGGATGCTCTTTAGCCTCCATGTATTTGAGTTCTTTCTGACTTTCGTCTTGTGATTGAGTTCTAGTTTCAAAGCATTGTGGTCTGAAAATAGGCAGGGAATGATCCCAATCTTTTGGTACCGGTTGAGACCTGATTTATGACCTAGGATGTGATCTATTCTGGAGAATGTTCCATGGGCACTAGAGAAGAATGTGTATTCCGTTGCTTTGGGGTGCAATGTTCTGAATATGATCTGTGAAGTCCATTTGGTCCAGTGTGTCATTTAAAGTCTTTATTTCCTTGTTGATCTTTTGCTTAGACGATCTGTCCATTTCAGTGAGGAGGGTGTTAAAGTCCCCCACTATTATTGTATTGTTGTCGATGTGTTTCTTTGCTTTTGTTATTAATTGCTTTATATAATTGGCTGCTCCCATGTTAGGGGCATAAATATTTACAATTGTTAGATCTTCTTGTTGGATAGATCCTTTAATAGGATATAATGTCCTTCCTCATCTCTTATTACAGTCTTTGGTTTAAAATCTAATTTGTCTGATATAAGGATTGCCACCCCAGCTTTCTTTTGGTGTCCATTAGCATGGTAAATGGTTTTCCACCCCCTCACTTTCAATCTGGGGCTGTCTTTGGGTCTAAAATGAGTCTCTTGCAGACAGCATATGGATGGGTTCTTGTTTTTTAATCCAGTCTGATAGCTTGTGTCTTTTGATTGGGGCATTTAGCCCATTTACATTCAGGGTAACTATTGAAAGATAGGAATTTAGTGCCATTGTATTGCCTGTAAGGTGACTGTTACCATATATTGTCTGTGTTCCTTTCTGGTCTATGTTGCTTTTAGGGTCTCTCTTTGCTTAGAGGACCCCTTTCAAGATTTCCTGTAGGGCTGGTTTTGTGTTTGCAAATTCCTTTAGTTTTTGTTTGTCCTGGAAGCTTTTTATCTCTCTTTCAATTTTCAATGACAGCCTAGCTGGATAGAGTATTCTTGGCTGCATATTTTTCTCATTTAGTGCTCTGAATATATCCTGCCAGTCCTTTCTGGCCTGCCAGGTCTCTGTGGATAGGTCTGTTGCCAGTCTAATGTTTCTACCCTTGTAGGTTACATATCTCTTCTCCCGAGCTGCTTTCAGGATTTTCTCTTTGTCTCTGAGACTCATAAGTTTTACTATTAGATGTCGGGTTGTTGACCTATTTTTATTGATTTTGAGAGGGATTCTCTGTGCTTCCTGGATTTTGATGCCTGTTTCTTTCCCCAAATTAGGGAAGTTCTCTGCTATAATTTGCTCCATTATACCTTCTGCCCCCCTCTCTCTTTCTTCTTCTTCTGGGATCCCAATTATTCTAATGTTGTTTCTTCTTATGGTATCGCTTATCTCTTGAATTCTGCCCTTGTGATCCAGTAGTTGTTTATCTCTCTTTTTCTCAGCTTCTTTATTTTCCATCATTTCATCTTCTATATTACTGATTCTCTCTTCTGCCTCATTTATTCTAGCAGTTAGTGCCCCCATTTTTGATTGCACTTCATTAATAGCCTTTTTGATTTCTACTTGGTTGGATTTTAGTTCTTTTACTTCTCCAGAAAGAGTTTCTCTAATAACTTCCATATTTTTTTCAAGCCCAGCTAGTATCTTTAAAATGATGATTCTGAACTCTAGATCTGACATTGTACTAATGTCCGTATTGAGTAGGTCCCTGGCAGTCGGTACTACCTCTTGTTCTTTTTGTTGAGGTGATTTTTTCCGTCTGGTCATTTTGTGCAGAGGAGAATAGATTAATGAGAGAACAAAATGCTAGCAGAGTAACAACGTTCCCAGAAAATATACCCTAAACAAATCAGAAAAGACCTGAAGCAGTGGGAAAAGAAAGGGAAAGAGAGAAAAAAGAAAAAGAAAAAAAAGAAAAAGAAAAAGATAAAGATAAAAACAAAAACAAACAAAACAAAACAACAACAACAAAAAAAAAAACAGAATGTGATCAAATATGATCAGGCTGGTATATAGATCAGTGCCACACACTAGATTTGGGGTGTATTTTGGTCTTTTAGAAGAAAGTGCCTTCCAAAATTTTAAAGAAAGTAAAACTTATATATGTACAAAAATAAGGGTTGATATGATGAAGGGATGGAATATGACTGTAAAGATGGAAATTATAAAAAATTTTGTAAAAGGAATTGATAAGAAGTTGTTTGAAAAAAGAAAGAAGAGGATTTAAAAAAGAAAAAAGAAAAAAAAAGGGAGAGAATGTGATCAGGCAGGGCAATAGAAAACACCATATACTAGAGATTTAGGGTATATTTTAATCTGTTAGAAGAAACTATCTCAAAATTTTAAAGAGAGAACAACTTATATATATAAGCCAAAAACACAGGTAACTACCATGAAGGGATAGAATATGACTCTAAAAATGAAAAATAAAAATGTTTTTTTTAAAAAAAGGGATTGATAAGATGTTGGTTGAAAAAGGGAAAAAGAATAATTCAAAAAGAAAAAAAGACAGTTAAAAAAAAATTAACTTTTAAAGACTAAAGGATCATGGTAAAAAAGCCGTGAATTCTATGTGCAGTAGTCCCCTAGCGCTGGAGTTTTGCCGTTCTCATTGATCGGTAAACTTGGCCTTGGCTGGCTGTTCTCGCTGATCTTCTGGGGAGGGGCCTGTTGCCGTGGTTTCCAAATGTCTCTGCCGGAGGCGGAATGGCCCCGCCCTTGCCCCCTCCCGGCTAAGTAATCTGCTCGGGTTTGCTCTCCGGGGCTTTTGTTCCCTGGGAGCTTTCCGTACAGCTTTGGAGGCAGAGAGGGAAAATGGCGGCCTCCCAATCTCCGCCCCGGAGGAGCCGAGAACTCGGGCCCCGCTCCTCAGTGAGCCCCCAGAGAAAAGCCGTCAGTCACTCCCGTCTCCCCGGTCTCCGGCCGTACTCCGTGCTCACCCAGCCTGTGACCGCGCATTTCTATCTCTGGCACCCGAGCCCGGGTGGAGTCTCCAAACCCAGCAGATCCCTGCGGTGCACTCCCGCGCGGCTCCTCCCGGGGGAGGAAGGTGAGTCTCCCCGGATCTGCCGCTTGTTGGGTCCCTGCTGGAGGAGCAGGGGCCCGACTGGGCCGCGGATCACGGTTTATGGCCACCCCGAGCTGAGAGCCCGCGCCTGGGCTCCGCCTCTGCAGCCTGCTTCCCCGCTCTGATACCTGGGAGCTCGGCCACACTCAGGCACCCCCGGTCTTTCTGTGACCCCGAGGGTCCTGAGACCACACTGTCCCGGAGGGGTCCACCCCCTGCTTAGCCACCAGAGTGATGTCCCTCGGCAAAGCAGACTTTTAAAAGTTCCAATTTTGTGCTCCGCGTCTCTATCACTTGCCAGAAGCGGCCGACGGAGGCCCCTCCCCCGCCGTCTGTCCTCCCGAATATCGCCTCGGATTCACTTCTCCGCACGTCCTACCTTCCAGAAAGGGGTCGCTTTTCTGATGAGAGAGTTGTTGCTCTTCTTTTCTTCGATCTCCTGTTGAGTTTGTAGGTGTTCAGAATGGTTTGATCCCTATCCAGCTGAATTCCTGAGAGGAGACGAAAAACAGGTCTCCTACTCCTCCGCCATCTTGCTCCACCTTCAGAGTTATAGGAGTTCTTTACATATTCTGTGTATCAGTCATTTGTCAGATGTGTATTTTGAATTGTTTTTCCTCAATAATGGTTTTTCTATTTGCTTTAATAATAGTGAATTTAATGATTAAGTTTTTTGAGTTTTTTAAAGTCTAAATTATCAATGTAGCATACATGCTTTGTATGTCCTAAGAAATCGTTGCCTACCTGAAGGCTACAAAGATATTTATCATTTTTTTTTTGAGAAGTATTATAGGTTTAGCTTTTATATCGAACTCTGTCATCCATCTTGAATTAGTATGTCTGTGTTGTGGATTAAGGGTCAGGATGTTGTTTTCATATGGTTAGTCATTTGTTCCAGCAAAATTTGTTGAAAATATTTTCCCCATTTAATTATGTAGACACCTTTACTGAAGCTCAGTTGACTCTATGTGTATGGCTTTATTCTGGACTCTCTGTGCTCCATTGATCTTTTTGTCTATTCTAATGCCAATACCACACTGTTTTGATTAATTACATTTATAGTAAGACTTAAAGTCAGAAAATGTGACTCCTTGGACTTTTTTCTTCTTTTTCAAGATTGTTTTTGATATTCTAGATCCCTTTCATTTCTATATAAAATTTATAATTAACCTGGCACCTCCTAGAAAAAGCCACTGAGATTTTGATTAGGATTTCATTGAACTTTTAGATCAATTTGGGAAGAATTAAAATCTCAATACCAAGTTCTCTAGTTCTTAAATAAGGCATTTCTTTTCATCTATGTAAACCTTTTAAAATTTCTCACAACAATACTTTGTAGGTTTTAGTATACAGGTATCACACATAATTTTAAAAATTTATACTTAAGTATTTTATGTTTTTATACTATTGTAAATGTTATTGTTCTTTCAATTTCAATTTCCAGTTGTTCTTTGTTAGTCTATTGAAATACAGTTGATTTTGTATATTGATCTTACATCCTGTGACCTTGCTAAACTCACTAGTTATAGTAGATTATGTAGATTCCTTAGGGTTTTCCAATATAGACAATCATATTGTCTGCAAATAAAGACAGTTTTTTCCTTTCCAATTCCTAAGGCATTCATTCATTCATTCATTCATTCATCTTACTCTAATTGGCAGGACCACCAGTACAATGTTGCATAGAATTAGTAATCCATCCTTGCCTTGTTCTTGATCTTAGGGAAAAAAATATTCAATGTTTCATAATAAATATAATATTAGCTATAGGTTTTTTGTAAGATGCTCTTTATTAGATTGAGGACATTTTATGCTATGTCAAATTTCCTATAAGCTTTTATGATGAACAGAAGTTGAATTCTTTCAAATGTTTTTCTGCATTGGTTTGGTAATGTGATTTTTTTCTTCTTCATTCTTTTAATGTGGTGAACTGTGTTCATTGATTTTTCAAATAAACCAACCTTGAATTCCTAGGATAAGTATAATTTAGTCATGATGTATTATCCTTTTAATTATAGTTGGATTTGATTCAATATTGTATTAGCATTTTTGCCTCTAGGTTAATGAGAGGTATTGGTGTATATCATATATATTTTTAAAGATTTCATTTATTTGAGAAAGAGAGAGAGAGTGAGAGAGAACACGAGTGGAGAGCAAGGGCAGAGAGAAAGGGAGAAGCAGACTCCCCACTGATCAGGGAGCTGGACATAGGGCCTGATCCCAGGACCCTGGGATCATAACCTGAGTTGAAGGCAGACACTTAACTGACTGAGCCACCCAGGTGCCCCTGTAATATAATTTTTAAAATTTTCATGTCTGATTTGGATTCATAGTTATGTTGCCCTCATTAAATAAGTTGGGAAATAGTCCCTTCTCTAATTTTCTGAGTTCCTATAAGATAGTTCTATTTTTTCCTTATATATTTGATAGAATTCATCATTTAAGGCATCTGAGCCTAGAGCTCTTTGTTTTAGCATGGCTAGTAATTGTGAACTCAATTTTATGTGTATATATAGAACCAGTCATATTTTATATTTCTTCTTGTGTCCATTTTGGTAGTTTCTATTTTTCAAGGAATTGGCTTTTAACTCAAGTTATCAAATATTAGCATCAAGTTGTTTGTAATATTTCCTTATCCTTTCATTATCTGTAGGATCTCTAATGCTGTTTCTTCTTTTATTCCTGATACTAGTATTTTGTACTTTCTTACATTTTTCTTCATCAATCTAGCTAGGGTTTTAAAATTTCATTTGTCATTTTAAAGAACCAAATTTTGATATCATTGATTTTTTTCCCCATTATTTTTCTTTTTATGGTTTCTGCTTTTATCTCTATTATTTCATTCCTTCTTTAAACATTGAGTTTCATTTCCTCTTCTTTATCTTTTTACAGGAGTATCTTAAACTATTCATCTCAAAGTTTTCTTCTTTTCTATTATAAGCTTTTAAATCTGTAAATTTTTCTTTAAACTAGGTTTCATTTTTATTTTTATTTTTAAGATTTTATTTATTTATTTGACAGAGAGAGAGAGACACAGCGAGAGAGGGAACACGAGCAGGGGGAGTGGGAGAGGGAGAAGCAGGCTTCCCGCTGAGCAGGGAGCCCAAAGCGAGGCTCGATCCCAGGACCCTGGGATCATGACCTGAGCCAAAGGCAGATGCTTAATGACTGAGCCACCCAGGCACCCTTTCTAATCTCGGTTTTAGCTGCATCTGGCAGATATTGATTTTTTTTTTTTCATTAGCATCCATTTCACAATATTTTCTAATTTCTCATGTCATTTTCTTCCTTGACACATGTATTATGAAGTAGTGTGCTATTTAATTTCCAAATCTTTGGGGTTTTTCTAGATACCATATTTTCTTAGATATCATTGATATTTTTCATATCATTATCATATATTGACCTCTAAAATTAGCCCATTGTTATCAGAGAACATACTATGTGGGTTTCAGTCATTTTAAACTTATTGAGATTTGTTTGGTAGCCTAGTGTGTGATCTGGAAAAGAATGTGTGCTCTGCAATTGTTAGGTGTAGAATTCTATAAATTCAATGAGGTTACATTGGTAAATGGTGTTGTCACATGAACACCCCCCAATAAATGTCCTTAGCACTGTGTCTTTATCAAGCCTCCCGGTGGGCAGCATTTCAAATGTGTTGTCACAGTTCATCGCTGGAAGAATTAATGCATCTTATGTGAGTGCACCAGAAGATAACTCTTGGAAATCTGAATCTAGATTCCTGGGGACTTTATCCCATGTGGTCTCTTGGCTGATTTTGCTTTATATCATTTCACTGTAAGGAATCTTTTCCAATAACCAACTTTGGTTTCATTCATTTTCTCTATTGATTTCCGGTTTTCAATTTCATTGACTTCTGCTCTGCAAATAAAACAGAGTTTTATTTTTCTTCTGGTTATTTTGGATTTAATTTGCTCTTCTTTTTCTAGCTTTCTAAAGTATAAGCTTAGATGATTAATTATTTTCCTTTTCTAATATATGTATTCAATATATAAATTTTCTTCTAAGCTCTGCTTTTGCTGCATCTCACAAATTTAGTAAGTTGTATTTTAATTTTTATTTAGTTTATAATTTCTCAAGAGTTCTGTTTTGACCTATGTTGTTATTTAGAAGTACGTTCTTTGATCTCTAAATATCTTGGGATTTGTCCAGCTATCCTTCTGTTATTGATGTCTATTTTAATTCCGGTATAATATAGAAGCAGAAATTGTGTGATTCCTATTTTTTTAAAATTTGTTAAGGTGTGCTTTATGACCCAGAACATGATCTATTGCTGTTTGTTCCATGTGAGCTTAAGAAAAATGTATATTCTATTGTTGTTGGATGAAGTATTCTATACATGTCAATTGGATCTCATTGATGTGGCTATTCAGTTTAACTATATTTTCCCCAATTTTCTGCTTGCTGGATTTGTCAATTAGTGATAGAGGGGTATTGAAGTATTCAACTATAATAGTGAATTCATTTATTTCTCTTTGTAGTTCTATCAGTTTTTACCTCACATATTTTAACACTCTGTTGTTAGTGTATACATGTTAAGAATTGTTATGTCTTCCTGGAGAAATGCCCATCTTTTTCCCTAATAAATTTCCTTGCTTTGAAGTCTGCTTTGTCTGAAATTAATATGTCTACTCTGACTTTCTTTAGATTAGTGTTAGCATGGTATGTCTTTCTTTGTCTCTTTACTTCTAATCTATCTGTTCTTTATATATACAGTGAGTTTTTTGTAGAAAACATATAGTAGGGTCTTGTTTTTTCATCTACTCTTACAGTGTCTGCTTTTTAATTAGTGTATTTAGACCATTCACATTTAAAGTGATTATCAATATAGTTGGATTAATATTACCATATTTGTACCAGTTTTCTATTTGTTGATTTTCTCTCTCTCTCTTCCTTCCTTCCTTCCTTCCTTTCTTTCTGTCTTTTACTCTTTTTTTGCCTTCTCTGGATTTAATTGAGCATCTTACATGAATTAATTTTTTCTTGTTTCTTAGCATATGAATTATACTTCCTTTGAGTATTATTTTAGTGGTTGCCTCATAGTTCACAATATATACATTTACAGCTAATTCAAGTCCACTTTCAAATAGCCCTGTACCACTTCATGGGTACTATAGGTAGCTTTTAACAGAGTATTCCAAGTTCCTCGCTCTTGTTTCAACACTGCTGTAATTCATTTCACTTATCCATAAACTATAATCACCCAACAATTTGTTTGTATTATTATTTTGAATGAACTTATCTGTTAGGTCAGTTAAGAATAAGAAAATGATTTATATATCATTGATTTCTGCTCTAATTTTTATTATTTCTCTTCTCCTGCTGGATTTAAGCTTTATTTGCTGTTCTTTTTCCAGCTCCTTTAGGTGTAAGGTTAGATGGTGTATTTGAGATGTTTCTCATTTCTTGAGAAAGTCCTGCTTGCTATATACTTCCCTCATAGGACCACCTTTGCTGCATCCCAAAGGTTTTGAACAGTTATGTTTTCATTTTCATTTGTTTCCATGAATTTTTAAAATTCTTCTTTAATTTCCTGGTTGACCCATTCATTCTTTAGTAGGATGCTCTTTAACCTCCATGTATTTGTGTTTCTTCCAAATTTTCTCTTGTGATTGATTTCAAGTTTTAAAGCATTGTGGTCTGAAAATATGCATGGTATAATGTCAGTCTTTTTGTACTGGTTGAGACCTGATTTGTGACTCAGTGTGTGATCTATTCTGGAGAATGTTCCATGTGCACTCAAGAAGAATGTGTATTCTGTTGCTTTAGGATGAAATGCTTTAAGTCCATCTGGTCCAGTGTGTCATTCAAAGCCCTTATTTCCTTGTTGATCTTCTGCTTAGATCATCTGTCCATTGCTGTGAGTGGGGTGTTAAAGTCCCCTACTATTATTGTATTATTATCAATGTGTTTCTTAAATTTTGTTACTAATTGGTTTATATATTTGGCTGCTCCCAAGTTAGGGGCATAAATATTTACAATTGTTAGATCTTCTTGTTGGATAGATCCTTTTATTATAATATAGTGTCCTTCTTCATCTCTTATTACAGTCTTTGGTTTAAAATCTAGTTTGTCTGATATAAGGATGTGGAGAAAGGGGAATGTTCTTACACTGTTTGTGGGAATGCAAGCTGGTGCAGCCACTCTGGAAAATAGTATGGATGTTCCTCAAAAAGTTAAAAAACAGCTACCCTATGACCTAGCAATTGTACTACTAGGTATTTATCCAAAAGATACAAACATAGTGATGCGAAGGGGTACATGCACTCCAAAGTTTATAGCAGCAATGTCCACAATAGTCAAAATATGGAAAAAACCCAGATGTCCATCGACAGATGAATGGATAAAGAAGAAGTATATATATACACAATGGATTACTCAGCCATCAAAAAGGATGAAATCCTGCCATTTGCAGTGACATGGATGGAACTAGATGGTATTATGCTAAGCGAAATAAATCAATCAGATAAAGAAGAATACCATATGATTTCACTCATATGTGGAATTTAAGAAACAAAACAGATGAACATAGGGAAGGAAAAATCAAATAAGATGAAAATTGAGAGGGAGGCAAACAAGAAGAGACATGAACTTTAGGAAATAAACAGGATTGCTGGAGGAGAGGTGGGGGGAAGGGATAATTCGGTGATGGACATTAAGGAGGGCACTTGATGTAATGAGCACTGGGGGTTATATGCAACTGATGACTCATTAAATTCTACCTCTGAAACTAATAAAAAAAAGAATAAAAAATGATTATTTTATTTCACTTTCATTTATTCCTGCTGTAACAGTCTTCTTTATGTAGATCAGAGTTTCTGACCTATAACATTTTCGTTTTCTTAAAGAACTCTTAACATTTTTTGCAAGGCAAATCTACTCCCCCAAAATTTCTTCAAATTATATTTGTCTAAAAAGGTATTTATATCTCTTTCACTTTTGAAAGACAATTTTGCTGGATACAGAATTCTAGTTTGGTGGACCTTTTCTCTGAACACTAAGTATTTTACTCCACTGTCTTCTTGCTTACATGGTTTCTGAAGAGAAATATGATATAATCCTTATCCTTGTTCTTCTATAGGTAAGATTTTTTTCCCCCTCTCTGGGTTTTTCAAGATTTTCTTTTGGTCTTTGGTTTTTTTGCAGTTTGATATTATATGCCTAGGTGTACATTTCTTTATATTCATGTACTTCATGGTCTCTGAGCTTTTTGGATCTGTGGTTTGGTGTTTGTCATTAATTTTGGAAAATTCTTAGCCTTTATTACTTCAAATATTTCTTCAAATATTTCTTCTGTTCCTTTCTTTCTTCTCCTTCTGGTAATCCCATTACGTATCTGTTACACTTTTTGTAATTGTACTACAGTTCTTGAATGTTCTGTTCCCTTTTTTTTCTTTGCTTTTGAGATTGGAAAGTGTCTTTTGACATATCTTCAGGCTCACTCATTATCTCCTTGGCGGTGTCCAGTCTGCTGATGAGCCATCAAAGGCATTCCTCATTTCTGTTACAGTGTTTTTGATTTCTTGCATTTCCTTTTGATTCTTTCTTAGAATATCCATCTCTCTGCTTATATTATCCATCTGTTCTTACTTGTTTTCTACTTTTTCTATTAGTGCCCTGAGCATATTAATCATAGTTGTTTTAAATTCTCAGTTTGCTAATTCCACCCATACTTGCCATCTTGGAATACTGCTCAGTAGATAAGAGCGCAGACTCTGGAAGTAGACCGCCTGTGTTTGAATTCTAGCTCTGCTTATCAGCTGTGTGATCTTTCACAGGGTACATCAGTTCTTTCTACCTCAGTTTCTTCATTGGTGAAGTGGGAATACTCACAAAACCTACCTCATAGAATTGTTACGAGAATTGAATGAGCACATGAAAAGCACTTAGGGGGCACCTGGGTGGCTCAGTTGCTTAAGCATCTGACTTTTGATTTCTGCTCAGGTCATGATCTCAGGGTTGTGAGGTCAAGTGCCGCATTGGGCTCTGTGCTGAGGATGGAGCCTGCTTAGGTTTCTCTCTCCCTCTCCCCCGCCCCTCCCCCCCAGTAAATAAATAAATAAATAAATAAATAAATAAATAAATAAATAAATAAATAAATAAGAAAGCACTCAGAATAATGTTTGGCACAAAGTAAGCATTCTGTATATGTTAGATGATGATGACAATGACAAGGACTAGAATGATGATGAGAGCCGTTTGCATCACGTGGCAGCAAGCTCCCATCCAAGGCCCATTGCCTGTGTGGTCTCCACCGCCTGGAGTGCTTCCCCCCGGATGCCCACACAGCTTGTTCCTCCTGTCCTTCAGTCTCTGCGTGAGTGTCCCCACAGCACTGAGACCTGCCCTGAGCACTGAATATAAACACAGCCCTTCTGCTGCCACTCTCCCCACCTTACCCGGCTTTGCTATTTTCCGTAGCAAGTATGGCTATGAGACATATGATAGATTTAAGTTGTTGTTTTTTGTTGACTTCCAGTCTCCTTCAGCCTAAATGTAGGCTGCATAAGGGCAGGGTTTGTCTTCAAAATTTAAAGAATTAAAATACCTTTAGGGCAGTTTTCTCTAGGCATATAAGGAAGTACCGTGTAGCTCCTTACGTTAAGGTTTTGAAGAATATTTAATGACATTGAGAATTTTTTATCTTGTGCTATCACACCTGTGCAGAAACAGCCACAGACGACAGGGGAGACTAACGGAGATTGCCTGACTAAAGCAGGATCCACGCGTGCAGGGGACGGCCCGCAGCATGTGCCCAGGGCTGTCTGAGTTCACGGCGTCCTGAGCCACAAGTAATGCTTTTTGACTTTCTCTTTCAGTATGAATACTTCAATGCTGTGCTGATAAACGAAAGGGACAAAGATGGGAATTTTTTGGAGCTGGGGAAGGAATTCATCTTAGCCCCAAATGACCATTTTAATAATTTGCCTGTGAACATCAGTCTGAGTGACGTCCAAGTGCCCACGAACATGTACAACAAAGGTAAGACTCACCACTGCCGCTCCTTCTAGAGGGTGGAGAGCAGGGGGTGTGAGGGGCGGCACCGGGTGCTTTGCGGTAGTGTGTGTTTTAAAAAATACGATTACAAGCTGGGTGTGTCAGCATCAGGGGGATAGGTGAGGTGTGCCTGTTCTACCTGGAGTTGGCTTGCTGTTGCCCCAGCTGGTGTTCGCATCAAGCAGTCTAACATGTAATCCGGAGGCTGGCAAGCCTTTCCGGTAAAGGGCCAGCTAGTAACTAATGTAGCCTTTGCGGGCCATAGCGTCTCTGTTGCAACTCCTCAGCTCTGCAGGTCTGGCACAAAAGCGGCCTTAGACACTGCATCAATCCCTGTCTATGGCCGTGTGCCAGTACAACTTTTTATCTACCAAAACAGATGGCTGGGTTTGACCTGCAGGCTGTAGTTTATTGACCCCTGCTGTAGTCTTTCCCTCTTCTCTCCCATTCTTTATAATGCTTTTATGGGTTTGGGAGCCCCCCCGCCCCGGGTTTCTGGCAGAATCGGTTGTGGTCTTTTCTTAGAGTACAAAGCAGGATGCACCTCCATGGGGCCCCCTGTTTCAGGCTTGAATGTAGAATCCACTCAAATCCAGACTTCACGTGGACTCTACAGTTCTTTCCTCCCAAATTCTCATCTGCCTGTGAGAGTTGGGATTCTCATGGCCAGGGACGGGGCTCTGGCTTCAGACCGTCTCTGGTTGGCCCCACATTCCATCTCTTACTGGCTGTCCCCTTCGGTGTATCCCCTTGTCTCTTTAGACCGCAGTTTCCGCCTACCTAGGATGTGGATAATAATTGTGTCCACTGCATGGGGTGGTTGTGAGGGTTAAACCACACAAGATGATGTTAATAATGCGTTTAAGTGAAGGATGTTGCCTTCCTTATCCTCACCGTCAGAGAGTAGAATTTTGCTCTGCTTTTTCAGACCTGGGAGGCTTGTAAACAAAGAGCCATCCTCCCCAAAATAAATCAGAAAGCCAAGGCATCTTCAAGGTAAAACACTGCCCCATTGTCTGCCGTCGAGGTTTCAAAAACATTGGGTCATAGTAAGGAATAACATGGAGGACATTAGGAGAAGGAAGGGAAAAATAAAGGGGGGGAAATCGGAGGGGGAGACGAACCATGAGAGACTATGGACTCCAAGAAACAAACTGAGGGTCTTGGAGGGGAGGGGGGAGGGGGGATGAGTGAGCCCAGTGATGGGTATTAAGGAAGGCACGTATTGCATGGAGCACTGGGTGTTATACGCAAACAATGAATCATGGAACACTACGTCGAAAACTAATGATGTAATGTATGGTGACTAACATAACATAATAAAATAAAATAAATACAAACAGCAGCAACAACAACAACAAAACCATTGGGGGCTGGTTTCCTCCGTCTACTCAGTTTCAGCATCATATCCAGAGTGCTGTGGTCAAGAGAAGAGCTCTGGGGTTTGGGTGCCACTCTTCCTCTTGTTGGCTCTGTGATCCTGACCTGGTAACTTTGTTTCCCCAAGCCTCGGTTTCCCATTCTGTAAGAGAGGGATAAGGATACCCCCTCCTTCTGGGGTTAGTGCAAGGCTATGGAGTGATGTGTGCCCAGCCTTAGCAACAGGAGTTGGTCACAGTGCATCTGAGCTGCCATTGTTATTATTGGGAAATACCGGGAAAACACATTGCATTTCTGAGTTATTCTAGGTCACCGTTTCAAGAGCTTGGTCAATGATGAAAGAGTTACCAACTCACTGCCCGAAACCCTCGTGCTTGTCTTTTGTGGCTGGATCCCTAACGTCTCCCTTCCTAGTTTATCTGTTACCTATCCTTAAAATCCAGAGAAGACAGCATCCTATCTGTTAATTGCTCTGATGGTTGTCGGGGACCCCATGGTGAACCAGGCACAGCTCCTCCCTCGAGAGGGCCACAGTTTATTTGGGGGAACAGATAGGTAATGAGACCAGTAGAACACCTTGTGTGTCACTTGCTGGCCACAGTTATAGACAGTGGGGGCAGTGGGAGCTCCAAGGAGGGAGTCTGACCATGTGCTCATGTGGGCAGCCACATATTTGTCTCTCTCTCTCTCTCTCTCTCTCAGAGACAGAGATGTCAATCTGAACTGTCCCTCGTGGGCTCTGGACTGGACTGTATCCTGTGACCTAATCTTCGCTTTGGACTCTTCCTTAGGGCAGATCCCTTAGGACCCAAGCCTCAGAGGGCTCAGCTCAACCTCGTCCAGTGCAGTTTGCCCTAGTCCTCCAGGGTGATCCTGTCAGCCGAGGAAGGAAAGCCCCTTCTGTGCAGTGTGGCTGGAAGAAAGCCAACCTCTCCCCATTAAATGCATTCTCAACTGAAGATGAAAAATTAACAAGATTTTACAGAGCAATTTCAGACATAAAACAATTCAGAATGATCTTTTAAAATATGGCAGCTACTTCAAGGTTGCTCCAGCCATTAGCACCATTATAGAGATTTAACTGTACCTTGAGCTTTAAAGGCATAATTGTACCTTTTGATGGTGGCAACACATAAGGGACCAGCCCTGCTATTGGTCACATGGGCTGCAGAATCATGGCTATGAGGCTTGCAGAATCCTAATAGATTGCTTGAGCCATGGAGGTGGGTAATATGTAAAGTCAGCCTCAGCAGCCCTTGTTGGGCCTGCCTACCGCCCCTACCCAGACTCGGTGCTCCCTCAGCTAGGCTGTGGGGTCATGGTCAGCTAGGCTGTGTCTTGTTTCTGCCAAGCAGTGAGTAGCTGCCCAAGGGAGAGAGGAAGGGACTTCAGGAAAATTCCTGTCTCCATTCCACCTAATTCAAACCAGCCTCAAACAGTCTTTTTTTCTTTTCAAGCTGCAGAAATGTATTTCGTGTTAAGAGGACCCGCCGGCTCAGATCTACTTATTGATGACATGTACTCAGAACACGTGCTCAGAGCTTGGTCGCTGGCTGGCTGTGCCCTTCCCAGGTTAGAAATCTTGCCCCAACAAAGGAAACCAATACAGGGTATGGTTTCTGGGCAGCTTGGACATAACAGAGTGGGTACATAGCAGAGTGGTGTGGTATTTGCTTATAGGAGCTGCAGTGCGCTGTGCTCTTGGGCATAGCTTCTGGTCACAGCTGAATGTAGCTGGTAAAATCTACCTGTTTTCTGCAATCTGCCTTTCGCCTTCTCGGCTGGGCCTTGCAACCAGGCCGTTCAGCCAGGTCAGCCTTTTCCTCTGCTCGAGGTGCCTTTCTCGTAGGCACTACAAAAGGCTGGAGCTTCAGAGTTCATGGCACGTGGGCCAGCCGGCCTACTGACCATGAGAATTCAAAGAGCCACACTCCAGAGTCTTGAGAGATGTGTCTTAGGGTCCTCCTGGTGCCCGATGCTGCAGCTTCTTCACGAAACCTCTTCAGTAGATGTTTGCTGAGTGGCTGCTCAGTGCAGCCTGTGACATCTTGCCATCTATCTGTGACACTTCTGTGAAGACTAGCTGCCCCTGCCCCTGGAGCTGTGGACAACTGCACTGCCTCGATGAGGAAAGCATGGGGCATGTTCTTGTGCGAGGACCGTCGATGGTCCGCCAGTGGATTCAGATAAAACTGAATTCGGTTTTAAGTACTTCCTGGGCTGAAGTGGTGTAAAATTCACACACACACGTGCATACATGGACATGAACACATACCTATGTGTGTGCGTGTGTGCGTGTGTCTGTATCTGTGCATGTGTGTTTGTATATGTGTGATGAAACCTACCCCTTTATTCCCACATGCACCTCTGTGCACCCAAATGAGAGCCCTTCTTCTCGTTTACAGTATACCTTTCTCTTTCCTCCCTGATACCCCATTTCTCTCCATTTCTGTTATCCCTGCCTCCCCTTTCCTGCTTACCCAAATGCTCTTCTCAAAAGCCAGCTCAGGAAACCTCTTTCATTCACTCTCTTGTTATGTGACTTTGGTTTATTCCTTTGTTCTAGCATTGCTTTGTTCCAGAAGAGCATTGCATGCTTTTTTTTTTTTTTTCCTTTCCTTTTCCACTTGGAGTTTTCTGAGGGCAGGGGACTCTGCTGGTTCAACCTGGTGGCCCACTTTGTCCCAAGCACCATGCTCTTTACTGACTGGCTTTTCCAGAGACGGGGGAAGAGCTGGGGGATGCCAGTGTCCGTGTCTCCTGGGCTGTGAGAAGTCAAGCCTGGCTGTAGTGTTCCCGTGGGGTTTGCAAGCAACGAAAACATATCCTGGCTGATTTAAATGGAAAAGAAACGTTTTGAAAGGGCATTGGGTGGCTCACAGACTCTCCAAGAAAGCTGGAGAATAAGGCTTGGAAAATGGTGGGGAAGGAGGGCGACCAGGCATTTTCATCCTGTCCTCTCTGGACTACATGCCACCTCCGGGCTGGTAGACGGGGAGCCATTTTTCTCCAGTGCTTGGAGCCCAAGAACTGGAAATAGACCAGCATTTGGACGGTAAGCCTCTGCTTCTATCTTCTCTCATAGCTGCTGCAGAACAGAAACAGGCATTCTGTGATTCTGTGTTTTTACGGTTTTTGGCTGCTAACCTAAGGGTTTTCCCCTTACTTCCTTGTCCCACCTTGCTCCCCCACTTCCTCCTCCCCATCACGGTGACATAACTAAGTGCTGCTGCCAAGACAGAAGACCTGGTGATCATGGTGGGATAGAAAAGGTGATGGGTTACAAATGTGCCCATAGATAATAGTAGGCACTAATCACTCTGTAATTTGGCTGGGCGGTTAGTGGGGAGGAAAAGAAATCTGTAGCTTCTGAGTATTTTTAGACCCAGGAGAAGAGAGACAGAGGGAGTTGCTTCTTTCTCAGCAGTTTTAGGCTGGATAAAGAAAAACACGAATTTTAGAAGTTAGTCGGTTTAAACTTCTGCATCATTGAGAGGGGTTAGGCAGTGTCCTTGCCTCTGTTTTTCAGATGAAGAAACTAAAGGTCAGAGCAGAGGGGCATCTGGGTGGCTCAGTCCGTTAAGCGCCTGCCTTTGGCTCAGGTCGTGATCTCAGGGTCCTAGGATCTAGCCCCGCGTCGGCCTCTCTGCTCAGTGGGGAGCCTGCTTCTCCCTCTTCTTCTGTCCCTCTCCCTTCCCCACTCATGCTCTCTCTCTTGCTCTCTTAAATAAAAAAATAAAAAAATAAAAAAAATCTTAAAAAATAAAGGTCAGAGTAGCACAATCTGACTCACTCCAGGTCCTACAGGTAGGAAGGCTCATGACAGGGTAGACCTCGATTTTCTGATGAGGAGTCCAGCTAGCTGGACATGAGCACTGAGAGAAGAAGGACCAGGTTCCTCAGGATCCCCTGTGTCTGCGGCTCAGTTACTTCCTGGACACTTTGGGATATAGGAATTTTTTGCTCAGGCTGAGAACCTCAGTCCGAGCCCCATCACCAGCCTTCCTCTGAAGCTCTGAGTCTCCCTGGGCACTGCCAGGGCACAGGGCCCCACTGTTGTGAGACCCCAGAACCTGTTCCAGAGTCTAGTCTCTGGCCACTCTCTGGTTGGCCTTTCTCTCTCTTTCCTCCATGACACGTGGCCTAAAAATTTCAATAACCCGAGGTTCCTGCATGAGCTGGGGGGAGCTGCTGACTCAGGCAGCTTCTACATATCAGTCCTGCAAACATTTTTGGACCCCAAAAATACAAAGGCTCCAAATGTTGGCTTAGGACAGAAAGGGGGAGATAGCAGGGAGAGGTGGACTGCCTGGCAGAGGTAGGAGAAGGTTGAACTGCAGGACATGACCTAGGCCAGCCCTTCCTCTTCTTGACTTCACCCAGCAGAGTGCCCAGTCAGACAGACTAGACTGCAAAGCTCTCCTGTGTGTGACTGGGGGCGGGGGGGCAGGGGGAGCACAGCCCCTGAAAATGAAAACAGGCCTAGGGAAAGGGAGAACCATAACCCTCACTACAGAGCCCACGGAGTCAGTCTGTCTGCTACAAGCTAATGGGTTCTTCTAAGAAGCCCAGGGAAGGGCAGAGGTCTGGGGAGGCAGACTTGGGTCCCCTGCTCAGAAGCAGAGTATGTGTGCTGGTGTAGGGGATGGGCAAGATTGCTGGGTTAGGGTTTGTCAGATGTCTCACCCTATTTTTCAAATGTTGGGTTTGATAAATCGTAAAACACGCTTTGCCAAGCACTTCTCCCCTTAATTACAAGTGTGTATTTTAAGGGAAATTTAATTCATATGTTTCTGATTTGTTTACACGGAAATCATTAAAATGTTGTCTAAGAGCCATTTGATGTGCAAGAAGGCGCATGAACCTTTTAAGGAGTGATGGTAAAAGTGACATCACCACGACGGTAACAGAGGCTGTTCCTGACTTTGCTCCCCATCATGAGAACAACTAACGTGTATTCAAGGACAAGACACCACTGAGAGAAACCCAGAAGCGGAGGTGAGGCAGACGCACCCCCTGCACCACAGAGACCAAGGCAGACAGCATTAGGGGGTAGGAGAAGCAGCTACACAGCGACCCCATTTCCCTTCCCCCAGGCCAATGCAGCACACAGCCAAGAGGTCCCCCCCGCACCTCCACTTCCTGCAGCCAGAAAAGGGAGCCCCAGGGGTGATCGCCAACCTTCCCTGGCATTGTGGGTCACTTTGTGGGAGCCCCTACTCTGATCTCACACCACAGGGATTGCAGGGGACTCTTGGGGCCCAGGCCCTGGGAATCTGACTGTGATGAAGAAGGGGAGGGGCTGGCCACAGCTCCTGGAAGCTCTGTTCAAGAGGCAGGATGGCAGAGCTGCTCCCCCCACCCACCCTCCCCCCCCAGCCTGAGCGAATCCAGTACTGAGCATGCAGGCTCCCCACGCTATCCACAGGCAAGAAGACGATTCATAGCCAAGGCTGAGGTAGTTCCCGGCCCCTCCTATCCTGAGAGCCTGTTTGGGAAATTGAGAGTGGTCTGCATTGCCCCCCGCCACACCCTACCCAGGCAAGGGGGCTGAGACATAGCCCCACCCACCATGGAGGCCCCATCTGACCAGGGGGCTGGTCATGACTCCTGGACACTGTGGCCCAGCGGCCCTCAAGCTGAGAGATGAGCACACAGAGCGAAGCCAGGGGCCCTGTGCAGCCAGGAGCTGGGGTGTAATAGGCTTGTGTTGAGACAACAAAGAGCTTTACTGGTTTTAGAGCCACTTCTCCCACTGTGTTCTGGCAGGGAATCTACTTTGTAGCTGTGACCCTTGCTGGTTCCAGTCTCCAGCCTGTCTGCCCGGGGAACCTAACAGAGCACAGGGGAAGCTCCGGAGCCCATTCAACAGCCCGACGCATGGTGGCGCTCAGAACAGAAGAGCACAGCCCGGGGCCTCTCCCCTGTCTCCAGAGCAGACCTGGTGGCCTCCCCTAATCAGGGAATTCCGTGCACACTCAGGCCCGCTCTGGACCCCCAAACAATGAGCCGTATATGCTCTGGGCCGAGGCCTGATACCGAGCCAGGGCGTGGGCAGCTAATTCATAGCCCCACCTCATCCTGAATATAGCGCCCAGTCCCGACCATCCTGTCAGCCCGACCAGAGAGTCCAGGCCGCTGCGGAGCCCATCCTACAGCCTCCCTTGGGTGGGGGAGGTAAGGCAACGGTCCTGCCCAGCTGTTCTCAGCCAGGCACACTCGTGTCCCTGGCCTCAGAGTTGCCTTGCCTAAGAATAGACCATAATAGCAGGTCCCACCTGCCCAGACACATTACCAGCAGACACATCCAGAAACCCATGCTGGGCTGACTAGTCAAGAGCCTGCCAAGGTAAACCTGCAAACTCTGGAAGACACGCACCACTGCTCAAATGCACAGGTACCAATGGAAGGAATCAAGGATCATGAAAAATCAAATGGATCTTAGCTGAACCTATTGCGCTAATCATCTCACAGTGAACCATCGTGCTGTACGCCTTCAACGTATAGAGTGAAGTGTGTGAATTATTTCTCAATAAAACTGTGGAAAAGGGGAGAGAAAAAGAGAACCAAAAAGAAAATGAAAGCCGTGCTTAGAATTTGTTTCTTCTTTGTTTCTTTTCTCTTTGTGTGTGTGTGTATATGAGAAAGAGAAAGAGACAGAGGGAGACAGATAGACTCCAGGATGTCAGAAACAAATTTGGACTCCAAATGTTTTATTTTCTCCTCAGAATTCTGAACTGAAGCTTTCAGAATCGGCTTGAATCTTGCTTTTATGCGTATCTCCCTGCCCTGGCTGAGTGTGGTGGTGCTGTGGCCATGAATTTGAATCAGGTGTCAAGATCAGAAGGGCAGGTCTGGACACACTGCTTTGGTCCTGGGGAAAGACCTTCCCCCCGCATGGCCCCTTGGCTCCTGCCGTCCTCAACAGGACCTGGTGAACTTTCCCAACCCCTGTCTCGTCAGTGCGAGAACGACAGGACCAAAGCATTTGGCAAGATACCCACCAGATAATGCCGCTGCCGAGATTCCACGGCTGTCACCCTGAAGTCCTCACTGTTTCTGTCTTCTAATTCAGAAATTATATTTTCATGTCATAGAATAACTAACTCTGTCTTAACATTCAGGGTTTGAGTGGCTGACTTCAGGTTCTTTTAGCAATTCCTTCACAGGTCTCTGTGTGTGTGTGTGTGTGTGTGCATGCATGACACCAACCTAGGTTTGCATAGATGTGCATGTGTGTATGATGGGTTTGTGTCTATGTTTTCTCAGAAGTGGTGTTAGTGGAAGGAGGGTGTCCTCTGCCCGCAGTGGCCCCTTAATGCTTACGCTTATGCTTAGCCCAGAAGTTGTACTTGTTGAATGAATGAGTGAATGAATGAATGAATGAATAAACAGATGAGTTGATTCCTCGGTACTGAGCACCTTAGCTGCATCATCATCTGCCACTACTCCATGTGCTGGAGGCACTGGGGGCACCGCCGTCCTCCACAACCTAATAAGAAGGAATTTGGAGGTACACCGTCCATGGCCCATGATAGAGTCCGGTCTGGCACGCTATCAACAGGGTAAAACTCAACCCATGACTTTGGGTGTCAGTGGGCAGTTTCCTAAAAAGCAAGTAAGGGAGTTTATAGCCCCTGCCTGAGGCTCTCCGAAACACTTCGGTATGCCTCCGGTTTCCTTCGCTCTGGGCACTGACCCAGGCAGAAGCCGCTGTCTCCATTCTGGTCCATTCCTAGGCTCATTCCAGAGCCATCAGGCTGTCTTGCATCACAGCTAGGACCACCAGCTTGGTGGACTAGGGAAGAGCACTGAACTCAGCAAGTCTCAGTTTCCCCATCCATAAGGTGTGGAGTGTCCCTTGGAGGATTATCGGAGGTAAAGGTGCAGTGCCCAGCACAGCGCTGGACACACACAGACACTTGATTGGACACACTTTGGCTCTTGGAACCAAAGCAATTTCCAGCTCCCTGTCCCGTAGGTGGGTTCCTGATGTGGGTCTGCCCCAAAACCCAGGCACAGCCTCGCCCTTCTCTTCAGCTTTGTTTGTAGGATGAAGTGCAAACACACCCACAAACGGACGCCCGTTTACCACCCTCCTCACCCTGGTCATGGTCTTAGGACTCCAGTTTTCCCAACAGCCTTCCCTTAGGCTCTGCCCTCCACCCTAGTCTGCTCTCCTCGCACCCTCTGGCCAGGCTTGTCCTTTCCTGAGAGCTTCACTGGTGCCCTGGCCTTTCCTTCTAGCCTCAGCCTTCCTCTCTGGAACAGCGACCTGTCCTTATGTCCCACAGTGTTGTGCTTTCTTTTTCATTTGGCTCTCTCTCCTGGAACTTGAAGATAGGGGCTGTTTTGTTTTGTTTTTCCATCCCCTTGGGAACCCAGCAGAAGGGATGGAATAGGAAAGATTATCCATTGAACTGAACTGAGTCCTATATTACCATATTACTACCTGAATCCTGAATCCTGCATTACTATATTACTTTCTGAATCCTATATTATTATATTACTTCCTGAATCCTACTTTACTACATTACTACCCGAATCCTACTGTACTGCATTACTTACCTGAATCCTACTTTACTACATTACTACCTGAATCCTACATTGCTACATTACTCCCTGCATCTTACATTGCTACATTACTCCCTGAATCCTACTTTACTACATTACTCCCTGCATCCTACATTGCTACATTACTCTCTGCATCTTACATTGCTACATTACTCCCTGAATCCTACTTTACTGCATTACTCCCTGAATCCTACTTTACTGCATTACTCCCTGAATCCTACATTGCTACATTACTCCTTGAATCCTACTTTACTGCATTACTCCCTGAATCCTACTTTACTACATAACTACCTGAATCCTACATTGCTGCATTACTACCCGAATCCTACTGTACTGCATTACTACCTGAATCCTACTTTACTACATTACTCCCTGAATCCTACATTGCTACATTACTCCCTGCATCCTACATTGCTACATTACTCTCTGCATCTTACATTGCTACATTACTCCCTGAATCCTACTTTACTGCATTACTCCCTGAATCCTACTTTACTGCATTACTCCCTGAATCCTACATTGCTACATTATTCCCTGAATCCTACTTTACTGCATTACTCCCTGAATCCTACTTTATTACATAACTACCTGAATCCTACATTGCTACATTACTACCCGAATCCTACATTGCTACATTACTCCTTGAATCCTACTTTACTGCATTACTACCTGAATCCTACTTTACTGCATTACTACCCGAATCCTACATTGCTGCATTACTACCGGAATCCTACTTTACTGCATTACTACCCGAATCCTACTTTACTGCATTACTACCCAAATCCTACATTGCTACATTACTACC
>NW_023270855.1:36840038-36852239 GCF_011800145.1 Mirounga leonina | reverse complement strand
TACTTTACTGCATTACTACCCAAATCCTACATTGCTACATTACTACCTGAATCCTACATTGCTACATTACTATCTGAATCCTACTTTACTACATTACTATATGAATCCTACTTTACTACATTACTATATGAATATTGCTTTACTTCATTACTACCTGAATCCTACATTACTACATTACTATATGAATATTGCATTACTACATTACTACCTAAATCCATCATGACATTACTATATGAATCATGCATTACTACATTACTCCCTGAATCCTACATCACTACATTACTCCCTGAATCGTGCATTACTATACTACTTCCTGGATCCTATGTTACTATATTACTTCCTGAATCCTAATTTTCTACATTGCCACTTGCATCCTACATTACTACAGGTCATCACAAATGGATTGGTGTGTGGGTTTTTTTTTTCTTCTTCTTATTGGTCTGTCCATTCTACTTCTTTTTTTAAATTAATTAATTAATTAATTAATTAATTTTTTATTTGCGAGAGAGAGAATGAGAGACAGAGAGCATGAGAGGGAGGAGGGTCAGAGGGAGAAACAGACTCCCCGCCGAGCAGGGAGCCCGATGCGGGACTCGATCCCGGGACTCCAGGATCATGACCTGAGCCGAAGGCAGTCGCTTAACCAACTGAGCCACCCAGGTGCCCCTGTCCATTCTACTTCTATTTGACTTTGATTTTTGGGAGGGAGTGTTGCTTTTGAAGACAATAGTTTTAGATGTATGCTTAATAAAATAATAATTCCATGGTCTTTTAATTTATTTGTATTTGTAATCTCTCTTTTTTTCCCTGAATAATAGAAATTGAGATGGAGGCTTGCAACGGGATAGGAGCTGAATCTGGGCTAAGAGGAATTCTAAAAGCCGTGCCCAGGCAGTAAAGGACAATGTAAGAACAGGAATGATTGCTAATAGTGGTTTTTTTTTTTTTTTTTTCACCTAGTGTCTCCACATTTGTGAAATGTCACAGTAATTGTAGAGAGCCAGAGTTGGTAGGTGATTTGCTTTAAAAAAATTTAATGGCTTAGAGGGAATTCAGTCATTCCTATGATAACATCACTCATAGGAGCTTGCTTTCTGATCTTTCTTCTATGGGAGGGAGAGCGGGGACCACCTGCATCACTCTGGAAATGATAGCAGGGGTGTTGCAGCCTAGGCTGACAGTCAGATGTGTTCTAGGAAGGAAAACGGGGTAGGAACCACTGTCCCTGGACTGATGCAGCCAACCTCAATATGCCACAGGTGCCCAAGAGCGAGAAAGGGACCACCTTATTGGAAATGCATGCCAGGTCTCCAGGATTTGGGAAGAACAGGGGAGACATGTGGATATGTGGATAGTCCTACAGTTGCTGCTGGTATCCTCAGCAGCCCTCCCTGGGAGGCACTGGGTCAGGGTGGGTCTTGTTCAGGGGCATGTGGTCTGAGTGTGAATGTGACAGATGCTTGTTGCCTCAGTACTGACCCGGGCCACCATCCGTAAAGTGGGCATTATGGCAGCACCTATCCCCCGCGGGTTTGCAAGGATTTAATGAAGCACTGTTCAACCATCATCACTGCAGCTAGTTATGTTGTAAAAGCTTACTAAGTGTCACCTTTGTTAGTATCATTGTAAGAACAATATACACGGAACATAAAGAATAGGGCAGAAGGTGCGCCTGGGTGGCTCAGTTGTTAAGCGTCTGCCTTCAGCTCAGGTCATGATCCCGGGGTCCTGGAATCGAGTCCCACATCGGGCTCCCTGCTCAGCGGGAAGCCTGCTTCTCCCTCTCCCACTCCCCCTGCTTGTGTTCCTGTTCTCACTGTCTCTCTCTGTCATATAAATAAATAAAATCTTAAAAAAAAAAAAAAAAGAATAGGGCAGAGGATCATAGGGACAGGGAGGGAAAATTGAATGGGAAGAAATCAGAGAGGGAGACAAACCATATGAGACTCTTGACCCCGGGAAACAAACTGAGGGTTGCTGGAGGGGAGGTGGGTGGGTTGATGGGATAAATGGGTGATGGGCATTAAGGAGGGCACGTGATGTGATAAGCACTGGGTGTTTTAAACCAATGATGTACTATACCTTGGCTAATTGAATTTAAATAAAAAAAAAAGTTTAAAAATAACATACCAAAAAAAAAAAAAAAGAATGATATTGAAAAGTCCACAGTGATGTGGTTTCTTCCTGGAAATATCTCTCACACTGAATAAGGTAACATTCTCTTTTCTCCTGCACCTTGCAAACCCTTTTATTACTGGAGTTTATATCAAGAAATTCAATGAATAGCAACAGTGTGGAACCAGAGTTGCTTGTGGGTGTCGGAAGCTGATGAGCACCTTCTGTAAGCAGTGGGATCCCAAATCTCACACCTGCCCTCCTCTCGCTCTTCATGTTCAGACACACGGGCAGCCTCTGTCAGTTCAGGTCCTACTGCTCAGGCTGCTGGGAACCTTGGTGTCCATGTCGGTTGTCAATGTCAGTTATAGGGCTTCAAATAATGCTCTTTGCTTTTCCTTTTGTCTGGGACCCAGGACTCTCCGGAGGGCACTGCCCTTGGCAGGGGCATGAAGGAAGCCTTCTTCCTCTTCACTTCTCGCACCCTCTTTGTAGCTCCAAACTAATGGCAACTTCTGTCCAGGATGCACTACCCATTGTCCTTGGAGACACTCACCTGCTCATTAGTCCACGATGTCTCCCTCTATCGGTTTTCACCCTCTAGATACCGTGCTATGTGCAGGCATAAGCATGATCTAATACAATCCAGTCCTACCCACAACTCAGTGAAGCAGGAGCCCTCCTCGTTCCCATTTCACAGATGAGAATACTGAAGCTTTGGGACCTGCTGAGGATGACTCAACTGGTAAGATGGGTGAGTCAGCAGGCAACCCTGACACTGACTTCACAACCACTGGGATCCCTGCCTCTTTATTCTGTGTCCTGCGCACGGCCGATGCTCCCCATCCGCCGTGCCCGAGTGTTCCATTGGCTGCGTCACGCCTGTTTATGGGTGCACTTCCCATGTGCAGCAAGTGGAAGGCCCTGTTTTGTCAAAGCATGCTATTTTCTTCTCAGCGTGCAAAAATCCATCATAAATGAAAACTAGTCTTATTTTACATAAACACTCCCAATCTCTTCCCCTGATCAAAATAAATGTTGCGGCAGAAAGTCTTTTTTAAAATGTAAAGCAAATTCTACATCAGAATGTCAGTGGGTACCAACTGCTCACACGTTGGGGATATTTCTGTCAGGAGATGAGACAATTCCACATTTAATCCTGCAAACCTGCTTCACCAGAATGCGCACCAGGGAGGAAGGAGGTAATGATTCACAATGCAGGAAGGCTCTTCGCCTCACCAGAAAGATCCCTGTGTTCAGGAGAAGCACCTTCCTCCGCTGTAGTGGCTGGAGCGACATTTGCAGAGCTGGGCTCTGGGGACCCCACCGCCATATATTGATTTAATAGACATCCACAGAGCACGTCTTGGGTGCAGACCTAATGTGTTAGCATGAGGAGGTGTGGTGATGAATGGGCAGATGCTTTCCATTCTCTCGTGGAGCTTAGAGGCCAGCAGGGAGGCAGATGGGAAGTAAGCACACCACTGAGTGTTTGAGGAAACCAGCGGGCTGCTGTGGAGGGGGTTGTGGCTCGATGACAACGTGGCCCAGGGTGGAGGGACACACTGGGCCCAGGGTGGTCTAGGGATGGGGGATGGCCATGATCAGAGAGCATTTTCCTGAGGAAGGATGGGTAGGAAATGATTTGGCCAAGGGCTGGGATGGGAGGGGTTGCACAATACATTGTTAAGGGACCCTTGAAAAAAATGTTTTGGGATGAAACAAGGGAAGGAGATGCTGTGTAATGCTTGGTGGTCAGCTATGTGCATGAGATACTCAAGGAACATGTGTTTCTACCATAGAGAAGGCCATTTAGTTGTATGAGTCTGCTCTCTCCAGACTTACTTGATTCTGTTATCCCCCTATCATGGAACAGACATTATCTCAGAAGGCATGGGATTCCCTGGGATCAGGAGACTCTGGAGAACTGGAGCTCTGTGTGCTCAGGTAGAAGGGCCCAAAAGTACACCCACAAGTGATCAAGATTAGGAGGAAAAGATGTGGAAGAAAATGCATAGTCCAATGTGTGTGTGTGTGTGTGTGTGTGTGTGTGTGTGAAGGATATACATAAAGGGCTGTATACACAGAACATTTCTGGAGGCATGTACAAGAAATTAAAGTGCTTACTTTCCACTTTCCACCTTTCTGTTCAGTTTGAATGTTTTATCATGAACATGTGTATTTTTGGAGGGAATGAAAAGCAAAAGAACAAAAGAACTTGATTTACAAAAGCTACTCATCTACAAGCAATTTTCAGGTGCGTGGGAAAACACCTGCGTGTCAAATGTTACTGGCTTTCCCGCTGATGGTCCTTCTGGCTTCGAGGTGGCCATGGTTGATGATGGTTTTGTTTAAGGTGGGAAGACTGTTGAGTACGCCGTGCATGGACGCTGCCTTCGCTGGAGGTTGTAGTTAGTGTCATATTGTGTCCTGATGGTGGCAGTGGTTATTTTCATACAAATGATGTTGGCCTAGGAAAAGAGAAATGGGCTCCCTCTAATGTGATTCCATAATACTCCAGTCACCCGCTGACGGGTGTTACAGACATGGGGATGCCCTGCCTCAAATATGAAGAACATTCTGCACTTGGAAAAGAAATGTGTCAGTGCTTCCAAGGGTCAGATGGAAAACCGGGATTAGAAGTGAGGGTTTCTGGTTTCCAGCCAAAGGCAGGCGGCGTGCAGTCTCGTTTTGTGTTCTCTCACTGGCATTATCTCAGATAATTTGCAGAAGGGCCATGGAGATCAGATGTCTCTGGGCTTCAGTGGACCCTTCAGAGATGAGGAAGTACCTGGTAGAGGCCCAGGGCTAAGGTGGGTAAAAGCATGTCCCAGCCAGTCCCTGTTGCTTTACCCTCTGTGTCAGGCCCCCTCAACAAGCCTGATCTGCATCGATGACATGTGTCATGGGGGACTGGGGCCAGAGGTGGCATCTTCACTACCTGAAGTATGCCTGACAGCACAGGGAGGCCTTGGGGACAGGACCCCCACTCAGGTGTATACTCTGCTCA
Organism: Mirounga leonina; assembly: GCF_011800145.1. Lineage (NCBI taxonomy): Eukaryota > Metazoa > Chordata > Mammalia > Carnivora > Phocidae > Mirounga > Mirounga leonina. The sequence continues at coordinate 36,847,114 of NW_023270855.1, read as the reverse complement.
GGTTCTCAAAACGCTTGCTAGTGAAAGCTGTAATGTCCACAAATTTGGGCCTTAGATATTTTGGGTGGATTTCTAGTAAAAATGGCCTTGGTTACCTTACTTATTTTTCAACATATCATTCTCTGTGCAAGGGGGGCAGTTCCATTTTATAATCTCCAAGGGCCACCGTCTTGTATCCTTGCAGTTTGAAGTGGGAAAGCTACTTTTCTGACCTTATTCTCTGTTTTTCCCCCTCTTACTTCATGGTGGTACAATTCCTGAGTGTTCTCTCCCTCCTCAACTGCCGCTACCCTGTTTCATGTGCACCTGTAGATATTTGCGTATCTCCATATGCAGATAGGCACAGCACACTGTGACTATACCTTTTGGCAGATAGTTTAATCCACATCTCAGAGAGATTGAAGCCATGCAACTCTACATGGTGGAACCCGGACTGGAGTTAAAAAGTCTTCCAGCTCACGGGGTGCCTGGGTGCTCAGTTGGTTAAGCGTCCAACTCTTCATTTCAGCTCAGGCTTTGATCTCAGGGTCTTGATCTCAGGGTCATGAGTTCAAGCCCCGAGTTAGGCTCCCAGCATGGAGACTACTTAAAAAACAATTCTTCCAGCTCACAATCTGGGCTTTTTTCACTAGAGCTTGAAGCAGAGCCTCTGTTGTTGAAACTGTGTCTTCACTCGGGTCTATTTTATTCAAGGCACAGTGCTGGGTTCAAGGAAGTTGGATCATTCTCATCCTTCAGAGACTTTTCTTGGGTGGGGTTTCCTGTCCTCCATTCACTGCCATCAAAGGCAGAATGGGGGATGGGAAATAGCAGGGCAAAGTGCTTCGGGAAACCAGATGAAGCAGGGATGAGGGGCTCACTGTTGGGGGGAAGGTTCAGGACCAGTCAGATGCCCATGAAGGGCCAGCATTAGGGAGATGGTGGATGGGTTTCCTTGGCGGAGCAGGAGCCCTGAGAACAGGGAGGACCTGGTTGTGCCCTTCTAAGGTGCACACAGAATGGGCTGCTGGTTTGCTTTTTCACAAACCAGACTTTAAAGAATGTCTAGAAACTGTTTGCTCAATAAGGTTTGACAGTGTTCCTGGAATAATCTCTTGGATTTCAAGAACAGGTTGTCACACTCTCTGTTCTCATCTCTTTAGCCATATCCCTGCCCTGGTCCCTTGGCAGCACCTTCTTCAGGATCCTTCCCCATCCTTTACTCATGAGCCATGGAATATCTGCCTTCACAAGGTATCTGTATGGCTCAAATGGATCAACTTAGAAGGCTTTATTCTTTTTTTAATTGCCAGTTTACTCTCCTTCCAAAGATTTTCAGTAAAAAGGTGGCCAAATCATCCTTTTCCCCTGAGCCCAAATGGTCTTGCCCTTCTTGCTCTTCTTGCCCCTTCCTCTCTTTTGTGAACTGAGTCTAGCAAATGGCTGAGTGATATTCATATGCTGCCAAAAGCACAGTTAAATTTTAAGTACTCTTTGGAGCTATGGTGATGAATGAAAAGAAGGACTCTAAAGAATAGGACTGCCGGTTTTGTGTGCAAGAACCATGGAACTCACAGAGAAGTTTCATTCTCATCATTCCTTTTGAGGGAAAAACCCAACAAGTATCAACATAAGCTCCATCAAGACGCTCCTGTTTCCCAAGGAATAACAATAGATAAGTAGGACAGCAGTAGCCTTGTCTGTGTGCTGTGAGCACATGCTGCATGAAGCGCTCTGTCTATACTTCTCCCTGGATGCACACAGCCACCCCCATGAGCAGGAGACAATCAAGTGGTGGGTCAGTGGATGGACCGTGATGCCAAACAGCCATGTTAGAATCAAGGCTCCACTGCTCAGCTGCTGTGTGATTTCAGGCAGCATATTTAATCAGGGGGATTAGATATGTCTCAGGGGGAGAATAACTATACCCAACTCAGTACAAGTTGAAGTTTTTGTGAGGACTAGATGAGAGAGAGACAGACAGATACTCAGGCATATAAGAAGGCTCAACAAGTATTAGCCAACATTATGACCACTGATCACCCATGTTACAGATCAAAAGACTGAGGCTCAGGGAGGGGAAGTTACTTGTCCAAGCCTGAATTCAGATCCAGTTCTGCCGGACTCCAAAGTCAGTTGTCTTATCTGCCAGGCTTTCGTGAGCACTGCGAATCTCCCAAGAGAGGGGCCCGGGGGAAGCCCAGCACCCAGGCTGCTCCTCACTGACAATGAGCCTGGTCACAACTGGATCAGGAGGGCTCCATGGCTCGTCCTCCATCACAGTTTCTGTAGCCAGGCTGACCTGCAGCCAAGGAGCATCAGTGTGGCTGAGTTGGTGGTTTGAATGTTGGAACGATGTGTGGAGTTGGTAACTAGCCCTGAGAGCTGGGGCTTCTGCCCATCGTACTTGACTGGCACCTGCCAGGTTACAGACACTGAGTATCACCCAGGTGTAGTAGCTCTGCATTCCATTGGCTGCGGTTTAACATGGCTCACTGGCAGTGACCTCAGCAGTGGATAAATGTGTGTCTTCTCCTGGAGCCCTGGGGGCTCTCACTCTCCTCTGAGGGGTCCAGGCCTCTGTGTCATTTCTCCTGAGGTACCCCTGGGAGGAGTGAGAGAGGATAGGAGGGACTGGGAGGGGGGAAGGAGGGAAGAGGGAGAGAGGATGGGAGGGACGGGGACAGAGGGGAAGGAGGGAAGAGGCAGAGGGTCCATGCCAGGCTCCCCTTGGCCTCAGCCACCTGGCTAGTCATTTTATTTTGTTTTATTATTTTATTTTATTTATTTTATTTTATTATTTTTATATTTTTTAAAGATTGTATGAGAGAGAACATGAGCCTGGAGGGTGCGGGGGAGGCAGAGGGAGAGGGAGAGGCAGGCTCCCTGCTGAACAGGGAATCCGAGGAGGTGGAGCTCGATCCCAGGACCCCTGAGATCATGACCTGAGCTGAAGGCAGACACTTAACCGACTGAGACACCGAGGCGTCCCCTGGCTAGTTATTTTAGTGGCTGGTATTATTGATAGTCTGACTCCAGAAATGTTCTCCGCTTATCCTGACACACTTCATTCCAGAATTGAGATTTCTTCCCCCCTGTAGCTCATTCTACAGAGTTTGAAGAAGAAGATACGACCAGAAGTTGTTTCAACTGTCAAGATAGGAAATATCTTTTGACACTTTCACCCGTTGTTCCCCTCCCAAGTCTCACTCAAGTTAATAAAAAAGGAGACAGGACCAGGGGTTTGGTGTTTATTTTTTAGTTATACAGGAAAAGCCACCTTCTTCCTTCAGTTTCAGAGTTGCCTAAAGCACTTGGAAATGACATTTATTAGCTAATATTAGGAATTAACAAGTACATTGCCACTTGAGCAAAAAAAGGACGCAGAGGATGCGGGTGGAAAACTAATGAGTTGGCCTGGTTGCAGTTGACCTGGCTCCAAACCAGTGTGTCTTCGGGGGGGGCATCTACCTGCCAGCTTCCGTCGGGTGATATGCGTGAGGAATGAAATGCCAACATGCTTTTGCAGCGTGGATGTTATGAAGGTCAGTTGCTCCACCCTTGCCAAGTTACCACTGAAGAGGGATGCTCCTCAGGGGCCATTTATCAATTAGAGGTTCATTTCCAGGTGTTAGCCATGGGGACTCTTGCTATGGAAAGGGGCTTCATAGATGGGACCACCATCAGCCCGGATACAATCGGGTGGACACTCCCATCCACCCTCCAGGATCTCTATATGCTCTTGGTCATACGTACTAGTGTTTGAAAGGCAGGGATGACCCTTTTCAGGGAATCAAAATCTAGAGACTAGCAGACCCACACCAGAGTGAATCTGAGATGAAGTCAACCTTCCAACGGTCTGGTGTGGAGTCTATTGCTGAGCTTTGTCCCCTTTGCAGATAATGTATTAACGAAGATAATGTGTTTTTCCCATTTTAAGCAGTCTCTTTCCTTAATAAATAGCTTAATCATAGGGGATACATAATACACTTTCGGGTTCTTCCAGAAAGAGCTTTATCTTCCATTTCCAGGCCGATAGCATATATTTCTGGGTAATGGATGGCCAAGTTAGGAGGAACTGTTTCAGAGATCCTTTGTCTCTGGAGGGATGTGGATTATATGAGCTCAGCCGACAGAAATCTAAGTCAGACATTCTGTTGACAAAGGATGGAGATCAGGGGCTGATTTTAAATGGGTAGTGATTATTAATTTATTTGGTGCAAAGTACAACTGTATGTTGGCGCTGAGCTGCTTAAGCAAAGGCCACTGGGGGCTTGTCCAGCCTCAGATGGTGGAGGGAAGATTCCTGGCGTCAAGGCAATGCCAGCCAGGAAGTGAAGCAAGGGGTTTGAACACATCTCTTATGTGTTGGTGTGTCCGAGTTAAAAATAAAAATACCAGGATGAGGGGTCTCACTACTGTGGAAGTTGCAATGGCTGGCAGCAAGGAGGCTGGTCCACGGAAGTCCACGTGAAATTCCTAAGGGTTTCAGTACATGTACAGTACATGTGAAGCATCTGATAGTTCAGGAATGCCCCATGCAGTACCCCCTGCCTCTCTCAGATGGCAACACACTCACCGACCATGAAGAGGTAATTGTCTTCCATGTGAGGAGCTGGCCTGGCACTTCTCCCAGCCTGAGAGCCAAGGGGTCAGTGTCTGGGCCCAGCAGCTGGGGAACTGGACTGAGCGTTGAATCTGAGAAGCAGATGAGGCTGGGGCTTCACGACACTTCCACGTTGTTGGCCCAGACCCATGAGCAGTTTACAAAGCCCAGAAACGACTCAGTCCAGAGCCAGCAACATGAAGGTATAAAAGAACCAGAAGTAACCTTCCCCGTGCTCTACAGAGAACCTGGGGACACCGGGCAGCACACGGTGGGGAGGTGGTTCTCATCTCAGACATTTCACTGATCACGACCACTCAGAGCTTCCTTAAAACAACACAACCAACAACAGCTTTATTGAGGTACAGTTTGCTGATTCAAACTGTACACTTCTGTGTTTTTAATATATTCACAGAGTTGTGCAGCCATCACCTCAGCCAATGTTAGAACATTTTCATTACCTTAGAAAGAAACCCTATACCTTTGGGCATCACCCACCTATTCCCTTCCCCCTTCCTCCCAGCCTGAGCCACCGCTAGTCTATGTCCCTTCTCTATAGATTTGCCTTTTTTGGGCATTTCATATTATTGTAATTCTATAATACGTGGTCTTTGTGACTGGCTTATTTCACTTAGGATTTTTTCGGGATTCTTCCATGTTGTAGCATGTGCCAGTCTTCATTCCTTTTTAGAACTGATAACATTCCTCTGTAGCAGAGACTACAATTTGCTTATCCATTCATTGGTTGATAGATATTTAGGTTGCTATGCCTTTTGACTGTTATGAATAATGCTGCTGTAAATATTCAAGTACAGGTTTTTGTGTGGATATGTTTTGATTTCCCTTGGGTACATGCTTAGGAGTGGAATTGCTGGGTCGTAGGGTAACTCTGTGCTTAACCATGTGAGAAACGGCCAGCCTGGTTCCATGGTAGCTGCACCATCTGATGCTCCCACCAGCGTTGTGTGAGGGTTCTGATTTCTTTGCATTCTTGCTAACGTTTGTCTTTATCACCTTTTTTGTCGTCGTTTAAAACGGTGTGGTGTGCGAGAAATATCTCCTTGTGGTTTTGATGTACATTTCCCTGGTAACTAATGATTTTAAGCATCTTTTAATGTGCTTATTGGCCATTCGTGTATCTTCTTTAGAGAGGTGTTTATTTAGATCCTTTGTTTTTAATTGGGTTGTCTTTTTATTATGGAGTTCTAAGGGTTGTTAATTTATTCTAGATACAAGATATGATCTGCTTATCATATATCAGATATATGATTGGCAAATATTTTCTCCGTTCTGTGGGTTGTCTTTTCACTCTTTTGATGGTGTTCTTTGAAACATAAAAGCTTTTAATTTTGATGAAGTCCAGTTTGTTATTACAATTTTTTTTGCTTTTAAAATTTTGTTGCTATGCTTTTGGTATCATACCTAAGAATCCATTGCTCAACTAAGGTCATGAAGATTTAGCGCTGTGTTTTCTCCTAAGAGTCGTATAGTTTTAGCCCTTAATTTTAGGTTTTTGATCTATTTTTAGCTCATTTTTTAACATGGTATAAGGTAAGGGTCCAACTTTATTCTTTCTCATGTTGCTATCCAGTTGTCTTAGCACTATTTGTTGAAAAGATTATTCTTTCTTACATTGAATGAACATGGCTCCCTGTGGAAAATCAATTCACCATGGACAAAAAGGTTTATTTCTGGATCCTCAATTTTATTTAATTTCTCTATATGTCTATCCTTATGCCAGTCTTGATTACTCTTGCTTCCTAATAAGCTTTGAAATAAGCAAGTGTGAATCCACCAACTTTTCCTTCTTTCTCAAGATTGTCTTGGCTATTCTGGATTTCTTGCAACTCTACCTGAATTACAGAATTAGCTGGTCAATTTCTACAAAGAAGTCAGCTGGGATTCTGATAGAGATTGCTGAACTTGTAGATTGCTTTGGAGTGCATTAGCATCTTAAAAATATTAAGTTTTCCAATCCATGAGCATGAGATATTTTTCCATTTATGTGGATTTTTAATTTCTTTCAACACAGTTTTGTAGTTTTCATAGTATAGGTTTTGCATTTATTTGTTAAATGTATTTCAAAGTATTTACTTTTTGATGCTATTGTGAATGGAATTGTTTTCTTAATTCATTTTTGGGTTGTTTATTGCAAGTATATAGAAATACAATTCATTTTTATATATTTGATCTTGTATTCTGAAACTTGCTCAACTTATTGTTCTAATAATTTTTTTAACTGTTTGGGTTTTTTTTAGGATTTTCTATGTACAAGCTCAAGCCATCAGCTGAGAGATAATTTTACTTTGTCCTTTCCAATCTGGGTTCTCTCCCTCTCTTCCTTCCTCCCTCCCTCTTTCTTCTTCCTCCCTCCCTCCCTCCCTCCCTTCCTTCCTTCCCTCCTTCTTTCCCTTTCATTCATTCTTTCTTTCTTTCTCTCTCTCTCTTTCTTTCTTTCTTCTTTCTTTCTTTCTTTTTTCTTTCTTTCTTT